>NC_084671.1:30720174-30823342 GCF_028389875.1 Rhea pennata | reverse complement strand
TCCCGAGCATGGGAAGCAGCATGCTGCGTGCCCAGAAGACATCTCCCTCTGTCCTGCCTGCCACGGGGCTGCTTCTGAGCACGGAGGCACGCCTACAAGCCAGCTGAGATGGGCTTTGCCTAAGAGTGAGGGAAGTGTCGAGCGGAACAAGGGATGTGCTGCACAGCTTCCCTTGCAGGAAGATTCCCTCCTGGGACGCTGACTTCTCATGCCTTAGTGCCCTGCTTTGTTTGGAGGCTGTTTGCGGACAGCAGCACACACAGCGGGAAGGTGCACGCTGGCCAGCTAAAATTCTCGGCAGATTGAAGCGCAAGCGAGGCACCTGCTCGCAGTTTGTCCCGAGCATGGGAAGCAGCATGCTGCGTGCCCAGAGTACATCTCGCTCTGTCCTGCCTGCCACGGGGTTGCTTCTGAGCACGGAGGCACGCCTACAAGCCAGCTGAGATGGGCTTTGCCTAAGAGTGAGGGAAGTGGCGAGCGGAACAAGAAATGGGCTGCACAGCTTCCCTCGCAGGCAGATTCCCTCCTGCTGTGCCTACTTCTCCTGCCTAAGCGCCCTGCTTTGTTTGGAGGCTGTTTGCGGACAGCAGCACACACAGCGGGAAGGTGCACGCTGATCAGCTCCAAGTCTCGGCAGATAGAAGGGCAAGCGAGGCACCTGCTCGCAGTTTGTCCCGAGCATGGGAAGCAGCATGCTGCGTGCCCAGAGTACATCTCGCTCTGTCCTGCCTGCCACGGGGTTGCTTCTGAGCACGGAGGCACGCCTACAAGCCAGCTGAGATGGGCTTTGCCTAAGAGTGAGGGAAGTGGCGAGCGGAACAAGAAATGGGCTGCACAGCTTCCCTCGCAGGCAGATTCCCTCCTGCTGTGCCTACTTCTCCTGCCTAAGCGCCCTGCTTTGTTTGGAGGCTGTTTGCGGACAGCAGCACACACAGCGGGAAGGTGCACGCTGATCAGCTCCAAGTCTCGGCAGATAGAAGGGCAAGCGAGGCACCTGCTCGCGGTTTGTCCCGAGCATGGGAAGCAGCATGCTGCGTGCCCAGAGTACTTCTCGCACTGTCCTGCCTTCCTCGGGTCTGCTTCTGAGCACGGAGGCACGCCTACAAGCCAGCTGAGATGTGCTTTGCCTAAGAGTGAGGGAAGTGGCGAGCGGAACAAGGGATGTGCTGCACAGCTTCCCTCGCAGGCAGATTCCCTCCTGGGGCACTTACTTCTCTTGCCTTAGTGCCCTGCTTTGTTTGGAGGCTGTTTGCGGACAGCAGCACACACAGCGGGAAGGTGCGCGCTGGCCAGCTAAAATTCTCGGCAGATTGAAGTGCAAGCGAGGCACCTGCTCGCAGTTTGTCCGGAATGGGAAGCAGCATGCTGCGTGCCCAGAGTACTTCTCGCACTGTCCTGCCTGCCACGGGGCTGCTTCTGAGCACGGAGGTATGCATACAAGCCAGCTGAGATGGGCTTTGCCTAAAGAGTGAGGGAAGCGGCGAGCGGAACAAGGGATGTGCTGCACAGCTTCCCTCGCAGGCAGATTCCCTCCTGGGGCACTTACTTCTCTTGCCTTAGTGCCCTGCTTTGTTTGGAGGCTGTTTGCAGACAGGAGCGCACACAGCGGGAAGGTGCGCGCTGGCCAGCTCCAAGTCTCGGCAGATAGAAGGGCAAGCGAGGCACCTGCTCGCAGTTTGTCCCGAGCATGGGAAGCAGCATGCTGCGTGCCCAGAAGACATCTCGCTCTGTCCTGCCTGCCACGGGGCTGCTTCTGAGCACGGAGGCACGCCTACAAGCCAGCTGAGATGGGCTTTGCCTAAGAGTGAGGGAAGTGTCGAGCGGAACAAGGGATGTGCTGCACAGCTTCCCTCGCAGGCAGATTCCCTCCTGGGACGCTAACTTCTCATGCCTTAGCGCCCTGCTTTGTTTGGAGGCTGTTTGCGGACAGCAGCACACACAGCGGGAAGGTGCACGCTGGCCAGCTAAAATTCTCGGCAGATTGAAGCGCAAGCGAGGCACCTGCTCGCAGTTTGTCCCGAGCATGGGAAGCAGCATGCTGCGTGCCCAGAGTACATCTCGCTCTGTCCTGCCTGCCACGGGGTTGCTTCTGAGCACGGAGGCACGCCTACAAGCCAGCTGAGATGGGCTTTGCCTAAGAGTCAGGGAAGTGGCGAGCGGAACAAGAAATGGGCTGCACAGCTTCCCTCGCAGGCAGATTCCCTCCTGCTGTGCCTACTTCTCCTGCCTAAGCGCCCTGCTTTGTTTGGAGGCTGTTTGCGGACAGCAGCACACACAGCGGGAAGGTGCACGCTGGTCAGCTCCAAGTCTCGGCAGATAGAAGCGCAAGCGAGGCACCTGCTCGCGGTTTGTCCCGGGCATGGGAAGCAGCATGCTGCGTGCCCAGAAGACATCCCGCACTGTCCTGCCTTCCTCGGGTCTGCTTCTGAGCACGGAGGCACGCCTACAAGCCAGCTGAGATGTGCTTTGCCTAAGAGTGAGGGAAGTGGCGAGCGGAACAAGGGATGTGCTGCACAGCTTCCCTCGCAGGCAGATTCCCTCCTGGGGCACTTACTTCTCTTGCCTTAGTGCCCTGCTTTGTTTGGAGGCTGTTTGCGGACAGCAGCACACACAGCGGGAAGGTGCGCGCTGGCCAGCTAAAATTCTCGGCAGATTGAAGCGCAAGCGAGGCACCTGCTCGCAGTTTGTCCCGAGCATGGGAAGCAGCATGCTGCGTGCCCAGAAGACATCTCGCTCTGTCCTGCCTGCCACGGGGCTGCTTCTGAGCACGGAGGCACGCCTACAAGCCAGTTGAGATGGGCTTTGCCTAAGAGTGAGGGAAGTGGCGAGCGGAACAAGAAATGGGCTGCACAGCTACCCTCGCAGGCAGATTCCCTCCTTCTGTGCCTACTTCTCCTGCCTAAGCGCCCTGCTTTGTTTGGAGGCTGTTTGCGGACAGCAGCACACACAGCGGGAAGGTGCGCGCTGGCCAGCTCCAAGTCTCGGCAGATTGAAGCGCAAGCGAGGCACCTGCTCGCGGTTTGTCCCGAGCATGGGAAGCAGCATGCTGCGTGCCCAGAGTACTTCTCGCACTGTCCTGCCTGCCACGGGGCTGCTTCTGAGCACGGAGGTATGCATACAAGCCAGCTGAGATGGGCTTTGCCTAAAGAGTGAGGGAAGCGGCGAGCGGAACAAGGGATGTGCTGCACAGCTTCCCTCGCAGGCAGATTCCCTCCTGGGGCACTTACTTCTCTTGCCTTAGTGCCCTGCTTTGTTTGGAGGCTGTTTGCGGACAGGAGCGCACACAGCGGGAAGGTGCGCGCTGGCCAGCTCCAAGTCTCGGCAGATAGAAGGGCAAGCGAGGCACCTGCTCGCAGTTTGTCCCGAGCATGGGAAGCAGCATGCTGCGTGCCCAGAAGACATCTCCCTCTGTCCTGCCTGCCACGGGGCTGCTTCTGAGCACGGAGGCACGCCTACAAGCCAGCTGAGATGGGCTTTGCCTAAGAGTGAGGGAAGTGTCGAGCGGAACAAGGGATGTGCTGCACAGCTTCCCTTGCAGGAAGATTCCCTCCTGGGACGCTGACTTCTCATGCCTTAGTGCCCTGCTTTGTTTGGAGGCTGTTTGCGGACAGCAGCACACACAGCGGGAAGGTGCACGCTGGCCAGCTAAAATTCTCGGCAGATTGAAGCGCAAGCGAGGCACCTGCTCGCAGTTTGTCCCGAGCATGGGAAGCAGCATGCTGCGTGCCCAGAGTACATCTCGCTCTGTCCTGCCTGCCACGGGGTTGCTTCTGAGCACGGAGGCACGCCTACAAGCCAGCTGAGATGGGCTTTGCCTAAGAGTGAGGGAAGTGTCGAGCGGAACAAGAAATGGGCTGCACAGCTTCCCTCGCAGGCAGATTCCCTCCTGCTGTGCCTACTTCTCCTGCCTAAGCGCCCTGCTTTGTTTGGAGGCTGTTTGCGGACAGCAGCACACACAGCGGGAAGGTGCACGCTGATCAGCTCCAAGTCTCGGCAGATAGAAGGGCAAGCGAGGCACCTGCTCGCAGTTTGTCCCGAGCATGGGAAGCAGCATGCTGCGTGCCCAGAGTACATCTCGCTCTGTCCTGCCTGCCACGGGGTTGCTTCTGAGCACGGAGGCACGCCTACAAGCCAGCTGAGATGGGCTTTGCCTAAGAGTGAGGGAAGTGGCGAGCGGAACAAGAAATGGGCTGCACAGCTTCCCTCGCAGGCAGATTCCCTCCTGCTGTGCCTACTTCTCCTGCCTAAGCGCCCTGCTTTGTTTGGAGGCTGTTTGCGGACAGCAGCACACACAGCGGGAAGGTGCACGCTGATCAGCTCCAAGTCTCGGCAGATAGAAGGGCAAGCGAGGCACCTGCTCGCGGTTTGTCCCGAGCATGGGAAGCAGCATGCTGCGTGCCCAGAGTACTTCTCGCACTGTCCTGCCTTCCTCGGGTCTGCTTCTGAGCACGGAGGCACGCCTACAAGCCAGCTGAGATGTGCTTTGCCTAAGAGTGAGGGAAGTGGCGAGCGGAACAAGGGATGTGCTGCACAGCTTCCCTCGCAGGCAGATTCCCTCCTGGGGCACTTACTTCTCTTGCCTTAGTGCCCTGCTTTGTTTGGAGGCTGTTTGCGGACAGCAGCACACACAGCGGGAAGGTGCGCGCTGGCCAGCTAAAATTCTCGGCAGATTGAAGTGCAAGCGAGGCACCTGCTCGCAGTTTGTCCGGGAATGGGAAGCAGCATGCTGCGTGCCCAGAGTACTTCTCGCACTGTCCTGCCTGCCACGGGGCTGCTTCTGAGCACGGAGGTATGCATACAAGCCAGCTGAGATGGGCTTTGCCTAAAGAGTGAGGGAAGCGGCGAGCGGAACAAGGGATGTGCTGCACAGCTTCCCTCGCAGGCAGATTCCCTCCTGGGGCACTTACTTCTCTTGCCTTAGTGCCCTGCTTTGTTTGGAGGCTGTTTGCAGACAGGAGCGCACACAGCGGGAAGGTGCGCGCTGGCCAGCTCCAAGTCTCGGCAGATAGAAGGGCAAGCGAGGCACCTGCTCGCAGTTTGTCCCGAGCATGGGAAGCAGCATGCTGCGTGCCCAGAAGACATCTCGCTCTGTCCTGCCTGCCACGGGGCTGCTTCTGAGCACGGAGGCACGCCTACAAGCCAGCTGAGATGGGCTTTGCCTAAGAGTGAGGGAAGTGTCGAGCGGAACAAGGGATGTGCTGCACAGCTTCCCTCGCAGGCAGATTCCCTCCTGGGACGCTAACTTCTCATGCCTTAGCGCCCTGCTTTGTTTGGAGGCTGTTTGCGGACAGCAGCACACACAGCGGGAAGGTGCACGCTGGCCAGCTAAAATTCTCGGCAGATTGAAGCGCAAGCGAGGCACCTGCTCGCAGTTTGTCCCGAGCATGGGAAGCAGCATGCTGCGTGCCCAGAGTACATCTCGCTCTGTCCTGCCTGCCACGGGGTTGCTTCTGAGCACGGAGGCACGCCTACAAGCCAGCTGAGATGGGCTTTGCCTAAGAGTCAGGGAAGTGGCGAGCGGAACAAGAAATGGGCTGCACAGCTTCCCTCGCAGGCAGATTCCCTCCTGCTGTGCCTACTTCTCCTGCCTAAGCGCCCTGCTTTGTTTGGAGGCTGTTTGCGGACAGCAGCACACACAGCGGGAAGGTGCACGCTGGTCAGCTCCAAGTCTCGGCAGATAGAAGCGCAAGCGAGGCACCTGCTCGCGGTTTGTCCCGGGCATGGGAAGCAGCATGCTGCGTGCCCAGAAGACATCCCGCACTGTCCTGCCTTCCTCGGGTCTGCTTCTGAGCACGGAGGCACGCCTACAAGCCAGCTGAGATGTGCTTTGCCTAAGAGTGAGGGAAGTGGCGAGCGGAACAAGGGATGTGCTGCACAGCTTCCCTCGCAGGCAGATTCCCTCCTGGGGCGCTTACTTCTCTTGCCTTAGTGCCCTGCTTTGTTTGGAGGCTGTTTGCGGACAGCAGCACACACAGCGGGAAGGTGCGCGCTGGCCAGCTAAAATTCTCGGCAGATTGAAGCGCAAGCGAGGCACCTGCTCGCAGTTTGTCCCGAGCATGGGAAGCAGCATGCTGCGTGCCCAGAAGACATCTCGCTCTGTCCTGCCTGCCACGGGGCTGCTTCTGAGCACGGAGGCACGCCTACAAGCCAGTTGAGATGGGCTTTGCCTAAGAGTGAGGGAAGTGGCGAGCGGAACAAGAAATGGGCTGCACAGCTACCCTCGCAGGCAGATTCCCTCCTTCTGTGCCTACTTCTCCTGCCTAAGCGCCCTGCTTTGTTTGGAGGCTGTTTGCGGACAGCAGCACACACAGCGGGAAGGTGCGCGCTGGCCAGCTCCAAGTCTCGGCAGATTGAAGCGCAAGCGAGGCACCTGCTCGCGGTTTGTCCCGAGCATGGGAAGCAGCATGCTGCGTGCCCAGAGTACTTCTCGCACTGTCCTGCCTGCCACGGGGCTGCTTCTGAGCACGGAGGTATGCATACAAGCCAGCTGAGATGGGCTTTGCCTAAAGAGTGAGGGAAGCGGCGAGCGGAACAAGGGATGTGCTGCACAGCTTCCCTCGCAGGCAGATTCCCTCCTGGGGCACTTACTTCTCTTGCCTTAGTGCCCTGCTTTGTTTGGAGGCTGTTTGCGGACAGGAGCGCACACAGCGGGAAGGTGCGCGCTGGCCAGCTCCAAGTCTCGGCAGATAGAAGGGCAAGCGAGGCACCTGCTCGCAGTTTGTCCCGAGCATGGGAAGCAGCATGCTGCGTGCCCAGAAGACATCTCCCTCTGTCCTGCCTGCCACGGGGCTGCTTCTGAGCACGGAGGCACGCCTACAAGCCAGCTGAGATGGGCTTTGCCTAAGAGTGAGGGAAGTGTCGAGCGGAACAAGGGATGTGCTGCACAGCTTCCCTTGCAGGAAGATTCCCTCCTGGGACGCTGACTTCTCATGCCTTAGTGCCCTGCTTTGTTTGGAGGCTGTTTGCGGACAGCAGCACACACAGCGGGAAGGTGCACGCTGGCCAGCTAAAATTCTCGGCAGATTGAAGCGCAAGCGAGGCACCTGCTCGCAGTTTGTCCCGAGCATGGGAAGCAGCATGCTGCGTGCCCAGAGTACATCTCGCTCTGTCCTGCCTGCCACGGGGTTGCTTCTGAGCACGGAGGCACGCCTACAAGCCAGCTGAGATGGGCTTTGCCTAAGAGTGAGGGAAGTGGCGAGCGGAACAAGAAATGGGCTGCACAGCTTCCCTCGCAGGCAGATTCCCTCCTGCTGTGCCTACTTCTCCTGCCTAAGCGCCCTGCTTTGTTTGGAGGCTGTTTGCGGACAGCAGCACACACAGCGGGAAGGTGCACGCTGATCAGCTCCAAGTCTCGGCAGATAGAAGGGCAAGCGAGGCACCTGCTCGCAGTTTGTCCCGAGCATGGGAAGCAGCATGCTGCGTGCCCAGAGTACATCTCGCTCTGTCCTGCCTGCCACGGGGTTGCTTCTGAGCACGGAGGCACGCCTACAAGCCAGCTGAGATGGGCTTTGCCTAAGAGTGAGGGAAGTGGCGAGCGGAACAAGAAATGGGCTGCACAGCTTCCCTCGCAGGCAGATTCCCTCCTGCTGTGCCTACTTCTCCTGCCTAAGCGCCCTGCTTTGTTTGGAGGCTGTTTGCGGACAGCAGCACACACAGCGGGAAGGTGCACGCTGATCAGCTCCAAGTCTCGGCAGATAGAAGGGCAAGCGAGGCACCTGCTCGCGGTTTGTCCCGAGCATGGGAAGCAGCATGCTGCGTGCCCAGAGTACTTCTCGCACTGTCCTGCCTTCCTCGGGTCTGCTTCTGAGCACGGAGGCACGCCTACAAGCCAGCTGAGATGTGCTTTGCCTAAGAGTGAGGGAAGTGGCGAGCGGAACAAGGGATGTGCTGCACAGCTTCCCTCGCAGGCAGATTCCCTCCTGGGGCACTTACTTCTCTTGCCTTAGTGCCCTGCTTTGTTTGGAGGCTGTTTGCGGACAGCAGCACACACAGCGGGAAGGTGCGCGCTGGCCAGCTAAAATTCTCGGCAGATTGAAGTGCAAGCGAGGCACCTGCTCGCAGTTTGTCCGGGAATGGGAAGCAGCATGCTGCGTGCCCAGAGTACTTCTCGCACTGTCCTGCCTGCCACGGGGCTGCTTCTGAGCACGGAGGTATGCATACAAGCCAGCTGAGATGGGCTTTGCCTAAAGAGTGAGGGAAGCGGCGAGCGGAACAAGGGATGTGCTGCACAGCTTCCCTCGCAGGCAGATTCCCTCCTGGGGCACTTACTTCTCTTGCCTTAGTGCCCTGCTTTGTTTGGAGGCTGTTTGCAGACAGGAGCGCACACAGCGGGAAGGTGCGCGCTGGCCAGCTCCAAGTCTCGGCAGATAGAAGGGCAAGCGAGGCACCTGCTCGCAGTTTGTCCCGAGCATGGGAAGCAGCATGCTGCGTGCCCAGAAGACATCTCGCTCTGTCCTGCCTGCCACGGGGCTGCTTCTGAGCACGGAGGCACGCCTACAAGCCAGCTGAGATGGGCTTTGCCTAAGAGTGAGGGAAGTGTCGAGCGGAACAAGGGATGTGCTGCACAGCTTCCCTCGCAGGCAGATTCCCTCCTGGGACGCTAACTTCTCATGCCTTAGCGCCCTGCTTTGTTTGGAGGCTGTTTGCGGACAGCAGCACACACAGCGGGAAGGTGCACGCTGGCCAGCTAAAATTCTCGGCAGATTGAAGCGCAAGCGAGGCACCTGCTCGCAGTTTGTCCCGAGCATGGGAAGCAGCATGCTGCGTGCCCAGAGTACATCTCGCTCTGTCCTGCCTGCCACGGGGTTGCTTCTGAGCACGGAGGCACGCCTACAAGCCAGCTGAGATGGGCTTTGCCTAAGAGTCAGGGAAGTGGCGAGCGGAACAAGAAATGGGCTGCACAGCTTCCCTCGCAGGCAGATTCCCTCCTGCTGTGCCTACTTCTCCTGCCTAAGCGCCCTGCTTTGTTTGGAGGCTGTTTGCGGACAGCAGCACACACAGCGGGAAGGTGCACGCTGGTCAGCTCCAAGTCTCGGCAGATAGAAGCGCAAGCGAGGCACCTGCTCGCGGTTTGTCCCGGGCATGGGAAGCAGCATGCTGCGTGCCCAGAAGACATCCCGCACTGTCCTGCCTTCCTCGGGTCTGCTTCTGAGCACGGAGGCACGCCTACAAGCCAGTTGAGATGTGCTTTGCCTAAGAGTGAGGGAAGTGGCGAGCGGAACAAGGGATGTGCTGCACAGCTTCCCTCGCAGGCAGATTCCCTCCTGGGGCACTTACTTCTCTTGCCTTAGTGCCCTGCTTTGTTTGGAGGCTGTTTGCGGACAGCAGCACACACAGCGGGAAGGTGCGCGCTGGCCAGCTAAAATTCTCGGCAGATTGAAGCGCAAGCGAGGCACCTGCTCGCAGTTTGTCCCGAGCATGGGAAGCAGCATGCTGCGTGCCCAGAAGACATCTCGCTCTGTCCTGCCTGCCACGGGGCTGCTTCTGAGCACGGAGGCACGCCTACAAGCCAGTTGAGATGGGCTTTGCCTAAGAGTGAGGGAAGTGGCGAGCGGAACAAGAAATGGGCTGCACAGCTACCCTCGCAGGCAGATTCCCTCCTTCTGTGCCTACTTCTCCTGCCTAAGCGCCCTGCTTTGTTTGGAGGCTGTTTGCGGACAGCAGCACACACAGCGGGAAGGTGCGCGCTGGCCAGCTCCAAGTCTCGGCAGATTGAAGCGCAAGCGAGGCACCTGCTCGCGGTTTGTCCCGAGCATGGGAAGCAGCATGCTGCGTGCCCAGAGTACTTCTCGCACTGTCCTGCCTGCCACGGGGCTGCTTCTGAGCACGGAGGTATGCATACAAGCCAGCTGAGATGGGCTTTGCCTAAAGAGTGAGGGAAGCGGCGAGCGGAACAAGGGATGTGCTGCACAGCTTCCCTCGCAGGCAGATTCCCTCCTGGGGCACTTACTTCTCTTGCCTTAGTGCCCTGCTTTGTTTGGAGGCTGTTTGCGGACAGGAGCGCACACAGCGGGAAGGTGCGCGCTGGCCAGCTCCAAGTCTCGGCAGATAGAAGGGCAAGCGAGGCACCTGCTCGCAGTTTGTCCCGAGCATGGGAAGCAGCATGCTGCGTGCCCAGAAGACATCTCCCTCTGTCCTGCCTGCCACGGGGCTGCTTCTGAGCACGGAGGCACGCCTACAAGCCAGCTGAGATGGGCTTTGCCTAAGAGTGAGGGAAGTGTCGAGCGGAACAAGGGATGTGCTGCACAGCTTCCCTTGCAGGAAGATTCCCTCCTGGGACGCTGACTTCTCATGCCTTAGTGCCCTGCTTTGTTTGGAGGCTGTTTGCGGACAGCAGCACACACAGCGGGAAGGTGCACGCTGGCCAGCTAAAATTCTCGGCAGATTGAAGCGCAAGCGAGGCACCTGCTCGCAGTTTGTCCCGAGCATGGGAAGCAGCATGCTGCGTGCCCAGAGTACATCTCGCTCTGTCCTGCCTGCCACGGGGTTGCTTCTGAGCACGGAGGCACGCCTACAAGCCAGCTGAGATGGGCTTTGCCTAAGAGTGAGGGAAGTGGCGAGCGGAACAAGAAATGGGCTGCACAGCTTCCCTCGCAGGCAGATTCCCTCCTGCTGTGCCTACTTCTCCTGCCTAAGCGCCCTGCTTTGTTTGGAGGCTGTTTGCGGACAGCAGCACACACAGCGGGAAGGTGCACGCTGATCAGCTCCAAGTCTCGGCAGATAGAAGGGCAAGCGAGGCACCTGCTCGCGGTTTGTCCCGAGCATGGGAAGCAGCATGCTGCGTGCCCAGAGTACTTCTCGCACTGTCCTGCCTTCCTCGGGTCTGCTTCTGAGCACGGAGGCACGCCTACAAGCCAGCTGAGATGTGCTTTGCCTAAGAGTGAGGGAAGTGGCGAGCGGAACAAGGGATGTGCTGCACAGCTTCCCTCGCAGGCAGATTCCCTCCTGGGGCACTTACTTCTCTTGCCTTAGTGCCCTGCTTTGTTTGGAGGCTGTTTGCGGACAGCAGCACACACAGCGGGAAGGTGCGCGCTGGCCAGCTAAAATTCTCGGCAGATTGAAGCGCAAGCGAGGCACCTGCTCGCAGTTTGTCCGGGAATGGGAAGCAGCATGCTGCGTGCCCAGAGTACTTCTCGCACTGTCCTGCCTGCCACGGGGCTGCTTCTGAGCACGGAGGTATGCATACAAGCCAGCTGAGATGGGCTTTGCCTAAAGAGTGAGGGAAGCGGCGAGCGGAACAAGGGATGTGCTGCACAGCTTCCCTCGCAGGCAGATTCCCTCCTGGGGCACTTACTTCTCTTGCCTTAGTGCCCTGCTTTGTTTGGAGGCTGTTTGCAGACAGGAGCGCACACAGCGGGAAGGTGCGCGCTGGCCAGCTCCAAGTCTCGGCAGATAGAAGGGCAAGCGAGGCACCTGCTCGCAGTTTGTCCCGAGCATGGGAAGCAGCATGCTGCGTGCCCAGAAGACATCTCGCTCTGTCCTGCCTGCCACGGGGCTGCTTCTGAGCACGGAGGCACGCCTACAAGCCAGCTGAGATGGGCTTTGCCTAAGAGTGAGGGAAGTGTCGAGCGGAACAAGGGATGTGCTGCACAGCTTCCCTTGCAGGCAGATTCCCTCCTGGGGTGCTTACTTCTCATGCCTTAGTGCCCTGCTTTGTTTGGAGGCTGTTTGCGGACAGCAGCACACACAGCGGGAAGGTGCACGCTGGCCAGCTAAAATTCTCGGCAGATTGAAGCGCAAGCGAGGCACCTGCTCGCAGTTTGTCCCGAGCATGGGAAGCAGCATGCTGCGTGCCCAGAGTACATCTCGCTCTGTCCTGCCTGCCACGGGGTTGCTTCTGAGCACGGAGGCACGCCTACAAGCCAGCTGAGATGGGCTTTGCCTAAGAGTGAGGGAAGTGGCGAGCGGAACAAGAAATGGGCTGCACAGCTTCAATCGCAGGCAGATTCCCTCCTGCTGTGCCTACTTCTCCTGCCTAAGCGCCCTGCTTTGTTTGGAGGCTGTTTGCGGACAGCAGCACACACAGCGGGAAGGTGCACGCTGGTCAGCTCCAAGTCTCGGCAGATAGAAGCGCAAGCGAGGCACCTGCTCGCGGTTTGTCCCGGGCATGGGAAGCAGCATGCTGCGTGCCCAGAAGACATCCCGCACTGTCCTGCCTTCCTCGGGTCTGCTTCTGAGCACGGAGGCACGCCTACAAGCCAGCTGAGATGTGCTTTGCCTAAGAGTGAGGGAAGTGGCGAGCGGAACAAGGGATGTGCTGCACAGCTTCCCTCGCAGGCAGATTCCCTCCTGGGGCACTTACTTCTCTTGCCTTAGTGCCCTGCTTTGTTTGGAGGCTGTTTGCGGACAGCAGCACACACAGCGGGAAGGTGCGCGCTGGCCAGCTAAAATTCTCGGCAGATTGAAGCGCAAGCGAGGCACCTGCTCGCAGTTTGTCCCGAGCATGGGAAGCAGCATGCTGCGTGCCCAGAAGACATCTCGCTCTGTCCTGCCTGCCACGGGGCTGCTTCTGAGCACGGAGGCACGCCTACAAGCCAGTTGAGATGTGCTTTGCCTAAGAGTGAGGGAAGTGGCGAGCGGAACAAGAAATGGGCTGCACAGCTTCACTCGCAGGCAGATTCCCTCCTTCTGTGCCTACTTCTCCTGCCTAAGCGCCCTGCTTTGTTTGGAGGCTGTTTGCGGACAGCAGCACACACAGCGGGAAGGTGCGCGCTGGCCAGCTCCAAGTCTCGGCAGATTGAAGCGCAAGCGAGGCACCTGCTCGCGGTTTGTCCCGAGCATGGGAAGCAGCATGCTGCGTGCCCAGAGTACTTCTCGCACTGTCCTGCCTGCCACGGGGCTGCTTCTGAGCACGGAGGTATGCATACAAGCCAGCTGAGATGGGCTTTGCCTAAAGAGTGAGGGAAGCGGCGAGCGGAACAAGGGATGTGCTGCACAGCTTCCCTCGCAGGCAGATTCCCTCCTGGGGCACTTACTTCTCTTGCCTTAGTGCCCTGCTTTGTTTGGAGGCTGTTTGCGGACAGGAGCGCACACAGCGGGAAGGTGCGCGCTGGCCAGCTCCAAGTCTCGGCAGATAGAAGGGCAAGCGAGGCACCTGCTCGCAGTTTGTCCCGAGCATGGGAAGCAGCATGCTGCGTGCCCAGAAGACATCTCCCTCTGTCCTGCCTGCCACGGGGCTGCTTCTGAGCACGGAGGCACGCCTACAAGCCAGCTGAGATGGGCTTTGCCTAAGAGTCAGGGAAGTGGCGAGCGGAACAAGAAATGGGCTGCACAGCTTCCCTCGCAGGCAGATTCCCTCCTGCTGTGCCTACTTCTCCTGCCTAAGCGCCCTGCTTTGTTTGGAGGCTGTTTGCGGACAGCAGCACACACAGCGGGAAGGTGCACGCTGATCAGCTCCAAGTCTCGGCAGATAGAAGGGCAAGCGAGGCACCTGCTCGCGGTTTGTCCCGAGCATGGGAAGCAGCATGCTGCGTGCCCAGAGTACTTCTCGCACTGTCCTGCCTTCCTCGGGTCTGCTTCTGAGCACGGAGGCACGCCTACAAGCCAGCTGAGATGTGCTTTGCCTAAGAGTGAGGGAAGTGGCGAGCGGAACAAGGGATGTGCTGCACAGCTTCCCTCGCAGGCAGATTCCCTCCTGGGGCACTTACTTCTCTTGCCTTAGTGCCCTGCTTTGTTTGGAGGCTGTTTGCGGACAGCAGCACACACAGCGGGAAGGTGCGCGCTGGCAAGCTAAAATTCTCGGCAGATTGAAGTGCAAGCGAGGCACCTGCTCGCAGTTTGTCCGGGAATGGGAAGCAGCATGCTGCGTGCCCAGAGTACTTCTCGCACTGTCCTGCCTGCCACGGGGCTGCTTCTGAGCACGGAGGTATGCATACAAGCCAGCTGAGATGGGCTTTGCCTAAAGAGTGAGGGAAGCGGCGAGCGGAACAAGGGATGTGCTGCACAGCTTCCCTCGCAGGCAGATTCCCTCCTGGGGCACTTACTTCTCTTGCCTTAGTGCCCTGCTTTGTTTGGAGGCTGTTTGCAGACAGGAGCGCACACAGCGGGAAGGTGCGCGCTGGCCAGCTCCAAGTCTCGGCAGATAGAAGGGCAAGCGAGGCACCTGCTCGCAGTTTGTCCCGAGCATGGGAAGCAGCATGCTGCGTGCCCAGAAGACATCTCGCTCTGTCCTGCCTGCCACGGGGCTGCTTCTGAGCACGGAGGCACGCCTACAAGCCAGCTGAGATGGGCTTTGCCTAAGAGTGAGGGAAGTGTCGAGCGGAACAAGGGATGTGCTGCACAGCTTCCCTCGCAGGCAGATTCCCTCCTGGGACGCTAACTTCTCATGCCTTAGCGCCCTGCTTTGTTTGGAGGCTGTTTGCGGACAGCAGCACACACAGCGGGAAGGTGCACGCTGGCCAGCTAAAATTCTCGGCAGATTGAAGCGCAAGCGAGGCACCTGCTCGCAGTTTGTCCCGAGCATGGGAAGCAGCATGCTGCGTGCCCAGAGTACATCTCGCTCTGTCCTGCCTGCCACGGGGTTGCTTCTGAGCACGGAGTCACGCCTACAAGCCAGCTGAGATGGGCTTTGCCTAAGAGTCAGGGAAGTGGCGAGCGGAACAAGAAATGGGCTGCACAGCTTCCCTCGCAGGCAGATTCCCTCCTGCTGTGCCTACTTCTCCTGCCTAAGCGCCCTGCTTTGTTTGGAGGCTGTTTGCGGACAGCAGCACACACAGCGGGAAGGTGCACGCTGGTCAGCTCCAAGTCTCGGCAGATAGAAGCGCAAGCGAGGCACCTGCTCGCGGTTTGTCCCGGGCATGGGAAGCAGCATGCTGCGTGCCCAGAAGACATCCCGCACTGTCCTGCCTTCCTCGGGGCTGCTTCTGAGCACGGAGGCACGCCTACAAGCCAGCTGAGATGTGCTTTGCCTAAGAGTGAGGGAAGTGGCGAGCGGAACAAGGGATGTGCTGCACAGCTTCCCTCGCAGGCAGATTCCCTCCTGGGGCACTTACTTCTCTTGCCTTAGTGCCCTGCTTTGTTTGGAGGCTGTTTGCGGACAGCAGCACACACAGCGGGAAGGTGCGCGCTGGCCAGCTAAAATTCTCGGCAGATTGAAGCGCAAGCGAGGCACCTGCTCGCAGTTTGTCCCGAGCATGGGAAGCAGCATGCTGCGTGCCCAGAAGACATCTCGCTCTGTCCTGCCTGCCACGGGGCTGCTTCTGAGCACGGAGGCACGCCTACAAGCCAGTTGAGATGGGCTTTGCCTAAGAGTGAGGGAAGTGGCGAGCGGAACAAGAAATGGGCTGCACAGCTACCCTCGCAGGCAGATTCCCTCCTTCTGTGCCTACTTCTCCTGCCTAAGCGCCCTGCTTTGTTTGGAGGCTGTTTGCGGACAGCAGCACACACAGCGGGAAGGTGCGCGCTGGCCAGCTCCAAGTCTCGGCAGATTGAAGCGCAAGCGAGGCACCTGCTCGCGGTTTGTCCCGAGCATGGGAAGCAGCATGCTGCGTGCCCAGAGTACTTCTCGCACTGTCCTGCCTGCCACGGGGCTGCTTCTGAGCACGGAGGTATGCATACAAGCCAGTTGAGATGGGCTTTGCCTAAGAGTGAGGCAAGCGGCAAGCGGAACAAGGGATGTGCTGCACAGCTTCCCTCGCAGGCAGATTCCCTCCTGGGGCACTTACTTCTCCTGCCTAAGCGCCCTGCTTTGTTTGGAGGCTGTTTGCGGACAGCAGCGCACACAGCGGGAAGGTGCGCGCTGGCCAGCTAAAATTCTCGGCAGATTGAAGCGCAAGCGAGGCACCTGCTCGCAGTTTGTCCCGAGCATGGGAAGCAGCATGCTGCGTGCCCAGAAGACATCTCGCTCTGTCCTGCCTGCCACGGGGCTGCTTCTGAGCACGGAGGCATGCCTACAAGCAAGCTGAGATGTGCTTTGCCTAAGAGTAAGGGAAGCGGCGAGCAGAACAAGGGATGTGCTGCACAGCTTCCCTTGCAGGCAGATTCCCTCCTGGGGTGCTTACTTCTCTTGCCTTAGTGCCCTGCTTTGTTTGGAGGCTGTTTGCGAACAGCAGCACACACAGCGGGAAGGTGCACGCTGGTCAGCTCCAAGTCTCGGCAGATAGAAGCGCAAGCGAGGCACCTGCTCGCGGTTTGTCCCGGGCATGGGAAGCAGCATGCTGCGTGCCCAGAAGACATCCCGCACTGTCCTGCCTTCCTCGGGGCTGCTTCTGAGCACGGAGGCACGCCTACAAGCCAGCTGAGATGGGCTTTGCCTAAGAGTCAGGGAAGTGGCGAGCGGAACAAGGGATGTGCTGCACAGCTTCCCTCGCAGGCAGATTCCCTCCTGGGGCACTTACTTCTCTTGCCTTAGTGCCCTGCTTTGTTTGGAGGCTGTTTGCGGACAGCAGCACACACAGCGGGAAGGTGCGCGCTGGCCAGCTAAAATTCTCGGCAGATTGAAGCGCAAGCGAGGCACCTGCTCGCAGTTTGTCCCGAGCATGGGAAGCAGCATGCTGCGTGCCCAGAAGACATCTCGCTCTGTCCTGAATGCCACGGGGCTGCTTCTGAGCACGGAGGCATGCCTACAAGCAAGCTGAGATGTGCTTTGCCCAAGATTGAGCGATGCGGCGAGCAGAACAAGGGATGTGCTGCACAGCTTCCCTCGCAGGCAGATTCCCTCCTGGGGTGCTTACTTCTCTTGCCTTAGCGCCCTGCTTTGTTTGGAGGCTGTTTGCGGACAGCAGCACACACAGCGGGAAGGTGCGCGCTGGCCAGCTCCAAGTCTCGGCAGATTGAAGCGCAAGCGAGGCACCTGCTCGCAGTTTGTCCCGGGCATGGGAAGCAGCATGCTGCGTGCCCAGAGTACTTCTCGCACTGACCTGCCTGCCACGGGGCTGCTTCTGAGCATGGAGGCACGCCTACAAGCCAGTTGAGATGGGCTTTGCCTAAGAGTGAGGCAAGCGGCAAGCGGAACAAGGGATGTGCTGCACAGCTTCCCTCGCAGGCAGATTCCCTCCTGGGGCACTTACTTCTCCTGCCTAAGCGCCCTGCTTTGTTTGGAGGCTGTTTGCGGACAGCAGCACACACAGCGGGAAGGTGCGCGCTGGCCAGCTAAAATTCTCGGCAGATTGAAGCGCAAGCGAGGCACCTGCTCGCAGTTTGTCCCGAGCATGGGAAGCAGCATGCTGCGTGCCCAGAAGACATCTCGCTCTGTCCTGCCTGCCACGGGGCTGCTTCTGAGCACGGAGGCATGCCTACAAGCAAGCTGAGATGTGCTTTGCCTAAGAGTGAGGGAAGCGGCGAGCAGAACAAGGGATGTGCTGCACAGCTTCCCTCGCAGGCAGATTCCCTCCTGGGGCGCTTACTTCTCTTGCCTTAGTGCCCTGCTTTGTTTGGAGGCTGTTTGCGAACAGCAGCACACACAGCGGGAAGGTGCACGCTGGTCAGCTCCAAGTCTCAGCAGATAGAAGCGCAAGCGAGGCACCTGCTCGCCGTTTGTCCCGGGCATGGGAAGCAGCATGCTGCGTGCCCAGAAGACATCCCGCACTGTCCTGCCTTCCTCGGGGCTGCTTCTGAGCACGGAGGCACGCCTACAAGCCAGCTGAGATGGGCTTTGCCTAAGAGTGAGGGAAGCGGCGAGCGGAACAAGGGATGTGCTGCACAGCTTCCCTCGCAGGCAGATTCCCTCCTGGGGCGCTTACTTCTCCTGCCTTAGTGCCCTGCTTTGTTTGGAGGCTGTTTGCAGACAGCAGCACACACAGCGGGAAGGTGCACGCTGGTCAGCTCCAAGTCTCGGCAGATAGAAGCGCAAGCGAGGCACCTGCTCGCCGTTTGTCCCGGGCATGGGAAGCAGCATGCTGCGTGCCCAGAAGACATCCCGCACTGTCCTGCCTTCCTCGGGGCTGCTTCTGAGCACGGAGGCACGCCTACAAGCCAGCTGAGATGGGCTTTGCCTAAGAGTGAGGGAAGCGGCGAGCGGAACAAGGGATGTGCTGCACAGCTTCCCTCGCAGGCAGATTCCCTCCTGGGGCGCTTACTTCTCCTGCCTTAGTGCCCTGCTTTGTTTGGAGGCTGTTTGCAGACAGCAGCACACACAGCGGGAAGGTGCACGCTGGTCAGCTCCAAGTCTCGGCAGATAGAAGCGCAAGCGAGGCACCTGCTCGCCGTTTGTCCCGGGCATGGGAAGCAGCATGCTGCGTGCCCAGAAGACATCCTGCACTGTCCTGCCTTCCTCGGGGCTGCTTCTGAGCACGGAGGCACGCCTACAAGCCAGCTGAGATGGGCTTTGCCTAAGAGTGAGGGAAGTGGCGAGCGGAACAAGAAATGGGCTGCACAGCTTCCCTCGCAGGCAGATTCCCTCCTGCTGTGCCTACTTCTCCTGCCTAAGCGCCCTGCTTTGTTTGGAGGCTGTTTGCGGACAGCAGCACACACAGCGGGAAGGTGCACGCTGGTCAGCTCCAAGTCTCGGCAGATAGAAGCGCAAGCGAGGCACCTGCTCGCGGTTTGTCCCGGGCATGGGAAGCAGCATGCTGCGTGCCCAGAAGACATCTCCCTCTGTCCTGCCTGCCACGGGGCTGCTTCTGAGCACGGAGGCACGCCTACAAGCCAGCTGAGATGGGCTTTGCCTAAGAGTGAGGGAAGTGTCGAGCGGAACAAGGGATGTGCTGCACAGCTTCCCTTGCAGGAAGATTCCCTCCTGGGACGCTGACTTCTCATGCCTTAGTGCCCTGCTTTGTTTGGAGGCTGTTTGCGGACAGCAGCACACACAGCGGGAAGGTGCACGCTGGCCAGCTAAAATTCTCGGCAGATTGAAGCGCAAGCGAGGCACCTGCTCGCAGTTTGTCCCGAGCATGGGAAGCAGCATGCTGCGTGCCCAGAGTACATCTCGCTCTGTCCTGCCTGCCACGGGGTTGCTTCTGAGCACGGAGGCACGCCTACAAGCCAGCTGAGATGGGCTTTGCCTAAGAGTGAGGGAAGTGGCGAGCGGAACAAGAAATGGGCTGCACAGCTTCCCTCGCAGGCAGATTCCCTCCTGCTGTGCCTACTTCTCCTGCCTAAGCGCCCTGCTTTGTTTGGAGGCTGTTTGCGGACAGCAGCACACACAGCGGGAAGGTGCACGCTGATCAGCTCCAAGTCTCGGCAGATAGAAGCGCAAGCGAGGCACCTGCTCGCGGTTTGTCCCGAGCATGGGAAGCAGCATGCTGCGTGCCCAGAAGACATCCCGCACTGTCCTGCCTTCCTCGGGGCTGCTTCTGAGCACGGAGGCACGCCTACAAGCCAGCTGAGATGGGCTTTGCCTAAGAGTGAGGGAAGTGGCGAGCGGAACAAGGGATGTGCTGCACAGCTTCCCTCGCAGGCAGATTCCCTCCTGGGGCACTTACTTCTCTTGCCTTAGTGCCCTGCTTTGTTTGGAGGCTGTTTGCGGACAGCAGCACACACAGCGGGAAGGTGCGCGCTGGCCAGCTAAAATTCTCGGCAGATTGAAGCGCAAGCGAGGCACCTGCTCGCAGTTTGTCCGGGAATGGGAAGCAGCATGCTGCGTGCCCAGAGTACTTCTCGCACTGTCCTGCCTGCCACGGGGCTGCTTCTGAGCACGGAGGTATGCATACAAGCCAGCTGAGATGGGCTTTGCCTAAAGAGTGAGGGAAGCGGCGAGCGGAACAAGGGATGTGCTGCACAGCTTCCCTCGCAGGCAGATTCCCTCCTGGGGCACTTACTTCTCTTGCCTTAGTGCCCTGCTTTGTTTGGAGGCTGTTTGCGGACAGCAGCGCACACAGCGGGAAGGTGCGCGCTGGCCAGCTCCAAGTCTCGGCAGATAGAAGGGCAAGCGAGGCACCTGCTCGCAGTTTGTCCCGAGCATGGGAAGCAGCATGCTGCGTGCCCAGAAGACATCTCGCTCTGTCCTGCCTGCCACGGGGCTGCTTCTGAGCACGGAGGCACGCCTACAAGCCAGCTGAGATGGGCTTTGCCTAAGAGTGAGGGAAGTGTCGAGCGGAACAAGGGATGTGCTGCACAGCTTCCCTTGCAGGAAGATTCCCTCCTGGGACGCTGACTTCTCATGCCTTAGTGCCCTGCTTTGTTTGGAGGCTGTTTGCGGACAGCAGCACACACAGCGGGAAGGTGCACGCTGGCCAGCTAAAATTCTCGGCAGATTGAAGCGCAAGCGAGGCACCTGCTCGCAGTTTGTCCCGAGCATGGGAAGCAGCATGCTGCGTGCCCAGAGTACATCTCGCTCTGTCCTGCCTGCCACGGGGTTGCTTCTGAGCACGGAGGCACGCCTACAAGCCAGTTGAGATGGGCTTTGCCTAAGAGTGAGGCAAGCGGCAAGCGGAACAAGGGATGTGCTGCACAGCTTCCCTCGCAGGCAGATTCCCTCCTGGGGCACTTACTTCTCCTGCCTAAGCGCCCTGCTTTGTTTGGAGGCTGTTTGCGGACAGCAGCGCACACAGCGGGAAGGTGCGCGCTGGCCAGCTCCAAGTCTCGGCAGATAGAAGGGCAAGCGAGGCACCTGCTCACGGTTTGTCCCGAGCATGGGAAGCAGCATGCTGCGTGCCCAGAAGACATCTCCCTCTGTCCTGCCTGCCACGGGGCTGCTTCTGAGCACGGAGGCATGCCTACAAGCAAGCTGAGATGTGCTTTGCCTAAGAGTGAGGGAAGCGGCGAGCAGAACAAGGGATGTGCTGCACAGCTTTCCTTGCAGACAGATTCCCTCCTGGGGCGCTTACTTCTCTTGCCTTAGTGCCCTGCTTTGTTTGGAGGCTGTTTGCGGACAGGAGCGCACACAGCGGGAAGGTGCGCGCTGGCCAGCTCCAAGTCTCGGCAGATAGAAGGGCAAGCGAGGCACCTGCTCGCAGTTTGTCCCGAGCATTGGAAGCAGCATGCTGCATGCCCAGAGTACATCTCGCTCTGTCCTGCCTGCCACGGGGCTGCTTCTGAGCACGGAGGCACGCCTACAAGCCAGCTGAGATGGGCTTTGCCTAAGAGTGAGGGAAGTGGCGAGGGGAACAAGAAATGGGCTGCACAGCTTCCCTCGCAGGCAGATTCCCTCCTGCTGTGCCTACTTCTCCTGCCTAAGCGCCCTGCTTTGTTTGGAGGCTGTTTGCGGACAGCAGCACACACAGCGGGAAGGTGCACGCTGATCATCTCCAAGTCTCGGCAGATAGAAGCGCAAGCGAGGCACCTGCTCGCGGTTTGTCCCGGGCATGGGAAGCAGCATGCTGCGTGCCCAGAGTACTTCTCGCACTGTCCTGCCTTCCTCGGGTCTGCTTCTGAGCACGGAGGCACGCCTACAAGCCAGCTGAGATGTGCTTTGCCGAAGAGTGAGGGAAGTGGCGAGCGGAACAAGGGATGTGCTGCACAGCTTCCCTCGCAGGCAGATTCCCTCCTGGGGCACTTACTTCTCTTGCCTTAGTGCCCTGCTTTGTTTGGAGGCTGTTTGCGGACAGCAGCACACACAGCGGGAAGGTGCACGCTGGCCAGCTAAAATTCTCGGCAGATTGAAGCGCAAGCGAGGCACCTGCTCGCAGTTTGTCCGGGAATGGGAAGCAGCATGCTGCGTGCCCAGAGTACTTCTCGCACTGTCCTGCCTGCCACGGGGCTGCCTCTGAGCACGGAGGTATGCATACAAGCCAGCTGAGATGGGCTTTGCCTAAAGAGTGAGGGAAGTGTCGAGCGGAACAAGGGATGTGCTGCACAGCTTCCCTCGCAGGCAGATTCCCTCCTGGGGCACTTACTTCTCTTGCCTTAGTGCCCTGCTTTGTTTGGAGGCTGTTTGCGGACAGGAGCGCACACAGCGGGAAGGTGCGCGCTGGCCAGCTCCAAGTCTCGGCAGATAGAAGGGCAAGCGAGGCACCTGCTCGCAGTTTGTCCCGAGCATGGGAAGCAGCATGCTGCGTGCCCAGAAGACATCTCGCTCTGTCCTGCCTGCCACGGGGCTGCTTCTGAGCACGGAGGCACGCCTACAAGCCAGCTGAGATGGGCTTTGCCTAAGAGTGAGGGAAGTGTCGAGCGGAACAAGGGATGTGCTGCACAGCTTCCCTTGCAGGAAGATTCCCTCCTGGGACGCTGACTTCTCATGCCTTAGTGCCCTGCTTTGTTTGGAGGCTGTTTGCGGACAGCAGCACACACAGCGGGAAGGTGCACGCTGGCCAGCTAAAATTCTCGGCAGATTGAAGCGCAAGCGAGGCACCTGCTCGCAGTTTGTCCCGAGCATGGGAAGCAGCATGCTGCGTGCCCAGAGTACATCTCGCTCTGTCCTGCCTGCCACGGGGTTGCTTCTGAGCACGGAGGCACGCCTACAAGCCAGTTGAGATGGGCTTTGCCTAAGAGTGAGGCAAGCGGCAAGCGGAACAAGGGATGTGCTGCACAGCTTCCCTCGCAGGCAGATTCCCTCCTGGGGCACTTACTTCTCCTGCCTAAGCGCCCTGCTTTGTTTGGAGGCTGTTTGCGGACAGGAGCGCACACAGCGGGAAGGTGCGCGCTGGCCAGCTCCAAGTCTCGGCAGATAGAAGGGCAAGCGAGGCACCTGCTCGCAGTTTGTCCCGAGCATGGGAAGCAGCATGCTGCATGCCCAGAGTACATCTCGCTCTGTCCTGCCTGCCACGGGGTTGCTTCTGAGCACGGAGGCACGCCTACAAGCCAGTTGAGATGGGCTTTGCCTAAGAGTGAGGGAAGTGGCGAGGGGAACAAGAAATGGGCTGCACAGCTTCCCTCGCAGGCAGATTCCCTCCTGCTGTGCCTACTTCTCCTGCCTAAGCGCCCTGCTTTGTTTGGAGGCTGTTTGCGGACAGCAGCGCACACAGCGGGAAGGTGCACGCTGATCAGCTCCAAGTCTCGGCAGATAGAAGCGCAAGCGAGGCACCTGCTCGCGGTTTGTCCCGAGCATGGGAAGCAGCATGCTGCGTGCCCAGAGTACTTCTCGCACTGTCCTGCCTTCCTCGGGTCTGCTTCTGAGCACGGAGGCACGCCTACAAGCCAGCTGAGATGGGCTTTGCCTAAAGAGTGAGGGAAGTGTCGAGCGGAACAAGGGATGTGCTGCACAGCTTCCCTCGCAGGCAGATTCCCTCCTGGGGCACTTACTTCTCTTGCCTTAGTGCCCTGCTTTGTTTGGAGGCTGTTTGCGGACAGGAGCGCACACAGCGGGAAGGTGCGCGCTGGCCAGCTCCAAGTCTCGGCAGATAGAAGGGCAAGCGAGGCACCTGCTCGCAGTTTGTCCCGAGCATGGGAAGCAGCATGCTGCGTGCCCAGAAGACATCTCGCTCTGTCCTGCCTGCCACGGGGCTGCTTCTGAGCACGGAGGCACGCCTACAAGCCAGCTGAGATGGGCTTTGCCTAAGAGTGAGGGAAGTGTCGAGCGGAACAAGGGATGTGCTGCACAGCTTCCCTTGCAGGAAGATTCCCTCCTGGGACGCTGACTTCTCATGCCTTAGTGCCCTGCTTTGTTTGGAGGCTGTTTGCGGACAGCAGCACACACAGCGGGAAGGTGCACGCTGGCCAGCTAAAATTCTCGGCAGATTGAAGCGCAAGCGAGGCACCTGCTCGCAGTTTGTCCCGAGCATGGGAAGCAGCATGCTGCGTGCCCAGAGTACATCTCGCTCTGTCCTGCCTGCCACGGGGTTGCTTCTGAGCACGGAGGCACGCCTACAAGCCAGTTGAGATGGGCTTTGCCTAAGAGTGAGGCAAGCGGCAAGCGGAACAAGGGATGTGCTGCACAGCTTCCCTCGCAGGCAGATTCCCTCCTGGGGCACTTACTTCTCCTGCCTAAGCGCCCTGCTTTGTTTGGAGGCTGTTTGCGGACAGGAGCGCACACAGCGGGAAGGTGCGCGCTGGCCAGCTCCAAGTCTCGGCAGATAGAAGGGCAAGCGAGGCACCTGCTCGCAGTTTGTCCCGAGCATGGGAAGCAGCATGCTGCATGCCCAGAGTACATCTCGCTCTGTCCTGCCTGCCACGGGGTTGCTTCTGAGCACGGAGGCACGCCTACAAGCCAGTTGAGATGGGCTTTGCCTAAGAGTGAGGGAAGTGGCGAGGGGAACAAGAAATGGGCTGCACAGCTTCACTCGCAGGCAGATTCCCTCCTGCTGTGCCTACTTCTCCTGCCTAAGCGCCCTGCTTTGTTTGGAGGCTGTTTGCGGACAGCAGCACACACAGCGGGAAGGTGCACGCTGATCAGCTCCAAGTCTCGGCAGATAGAAGCGCAAGCGAGGCACCTGCTCGCGGTTTGTCCCGAGCATGGGAAGCAGCATGCTGCGTGCCCAGAGTACTTCTCGCACTGTCCTGCCTTCCTCGGGTCTGCTTCTGAGCACGGAGGCACGCCTACAAGCCAGCTGAGATGTGCTTTGCCTAAGAGTGAGGGAAGTGGCGAGCGGAACAAGGGATGTGCTGCACAGCTTCCCTCGCAGGCAGATTCCCTCCTGGGGCACTTACTTCTCTTGCCTTAGTGCCCTGCTTTGTTTGGAGGCTGTTTGCGGACAGCAGCACACACAGCGGGAAGGTGCACGCTGGCCAGCTAAAATTCTCGGCAGATTGAAGCGCAAGCGAGGCACCTGCTCGCAGTTTGTCCGGGAATGGGAAGCAGCATGCTGCGTGCCCAGAGTACTTCTCGCACTGTCCTGCCTGCCACGGGGCTGCTTCTGAGCACGGAGGCATGCATACAAGCCAGCTGAGATGGGCTTTGCCTAAAGAGTGAGGGAAGCGGCGAGCGGAACAAGGGATGTGCTGCACAGCTTCCCTCGCAGGCAGATTCCCTCCTGGGGCACTTACTTCTCTTGCCTTAGTGCCCTGCTTTGTTTGGAGGCTCTTTGCGGACAGGAGCGCACACAGCGGGAAGGTGCGCTCTGGCCAGCTCCAAGTCTCGGCAGATAGAAGCGCAAGCGAGGCACCTGCTCGCAGTTTGTCCCGAGCATGGGAAGCAGCATGCTGCGTGCCCAGAAGACATCTCGCTCTGTCCTGCCTGCCACGGGGCTGCTTCTGAGCACGGAGGCACGCCTACAAGCCAGCTGAGATGGGCTTTGCCTAAGAGTGAGGGAAGTGTCGAGCGGAACAAGGGATGTGCTGCACAGCTTCCCTTGCAGGAAGATTCCCTCCTGGGACGCTGACTTCTCCTGCCTTAGTGCCCTGCTTTGTTTGGAGGCTGTTTGCGGACAGCAGCACACACAGCAGGAAGGTGCACGCTGGTCAGCTCCAAGTCTCGGCAGATAGAAGCGCAAGCGAGGCACCTGCTCGCGGTTTGTCCCGGGCATGGGAAGCAGCATGCTGCGTGCCCAGAAGACATCTCGCACTGTCCTTCCTGCCACGGGGCTGCTTCTGAGCATGGAGGCACGCCTACAAGCCAGTTGAGATGGGCTTTGCCTAAGAGTGAGGCAAGCGGCAAGCGGAACAAGGGATGTGCTGCACAGCTTCCCTCGCAGGCAGATTCCCTCCTGGGGCGCTTACTTCTCTTGCCTTAGTGCCCTGCTTTGTTTGGAGGCTGTTTGCGGACAGCAGCACACACAGCGGGAAGGTGCACGCTGGTCAGCTCCAAGTCTCGGCAGATAGAAGGGCAAGCGAGGCACCTGCTTGCGGTTTGTCCGGGAATGGGAAGCAGCATACTGCGTGCCCAGAGTACTTCTCGCACTGTCCTGCCTGCCACGGGGCTTCTTCTGAGCACGGAGGTATGCATACAAGCCAGCTGAGATGGGCTTTGCCTAAAGAGTGAGGGAAGCGGCGAGCGGAACAAGGGATGTGCTGCACAGCTTCCCTCGCAGGCAGATTCCCTCCTGGGGCACTTACTTCTCTTGCCTTAGTGCCCTGCTTTTTTTTGGAGGCTGTTTGCGGACAGCAGCACACACAGCGGGAAGGTGCGCGCTGGCCAGCTCCAAGTCTCGGCAGATAGAAGGGCAAGCGAGGCACCTGCTCGCAGTTTGTCCCGAGCATGGGAAGCAGCATGCTGCGTGCCCAGAAGACATCTCGCTCTGTCCTGCCTGCCACGGGGCTGCTTCTGAGCACGGAGGCATGCCTACAAGCCAGCTGAGATGTGCTTTGCCTAAGAGTGAGGGAAGTGTCGAGCGGAACAAGGGATGTGCTGCACAGCTTCCCTTGCAGGCAGATTCCCTCCTGGGGTGCTTACTTCTCATGCCTTAGTGCCCTGCTTTGTTTGGAGGCTGTTTGCGGACAGCAGCACACACAGCGGGAAGGTGCACGCTGGCCAGCTAAAATTCTCGGCAGATTGAAGCGCAAGCGAGGCACCTGCTCGCAGTTTGTCCCGAGCATGGGAAGCAGCATGCTGCGTGCCCAGAGTACATCTCGCTCTGTCCTGCCTGCCACGGGGTTGCTTCTGAGCACGGAGGCACGCCTACAAGCCAGCTGAGATGGGCTTTGCCTAAGAGTGAGGGAAGTGGCGAGCGGAACAAGAAATGGGCTGCACAGCTTCCCTTGCAGGCAGATTCCCTCCTGCTGTGCCTACTTCTCCTGCCTAAGCGCCCTGCTTTGTTTGGAGGCTGTTTGCGGACAGCAGCACACACAGCGGGAAGGTGCACGCTGGTCAGCTCCAAGTCTCGGCAGATAGAAGCGCAAGCGAGGCACCTGCTCGCGGTTTGTCCCGGGCATGGGAAGCAGCATGCTGCGTGCCCAGAAGACATCCCGCACTGTCCTGCCTTCCTCGGGTCTGCTTCTGAGCACGGAGGCACGCCTACAAGCCAGCTGAGATGTGCTTTGCCTAAGAGTGAGGGAAGTGGCGAGCGGAACAAGGGATGTGCTGCACAGCTTCCCTCGCAGGCAGATTCCCTCCTGGGGCACTTACTTCTCTTGCCTTAGTGCCCTGCTTTGTTTGGAGGCTGTTTGCGGACAGCAGCACACACAGCGGGAAGGTGCGCGCTGGCCAGCTAAAATTCTCGGCAGATTGAAGCGCAAGCGAGGCACCTGCTCGCAGTTTGTCCCGAGCATGGGAAGCAGCATGCTGCGTGCCCAGAGTACATCTCGCTCTGTCCTGCCTGCCACGGGGCTGCTTCTGAGCACGGAGGCACGCCTACAAGCCAGTTGAGATGGGCTTTGCCTAAGAGTGAGGGAAGTGGCGAGCGGAACAAGAAATGGGCTGCACAGCTACCCTCGCAGGCAGATTCCCTCCTTCTGTGCCTACTTCTCCTGCCTAAGCGCCCTGCTTTGTTTGGAGGCTGTTTGCGGACAGCAGCACACACAGCGGGAAGGTGCGCGCTGGCCAGCTCCAAGTCTCGGCAGATTGAAGCGCAAGCGAGGCACCTGCTCGCGGTTTGTCCCGAGCATGGGAAGCAGCATGCTGCGTGCCCAGAGTACTTCTCGCACTGTCCTGCCTGCCACGGGGCTGCTTCTGAGCACGGAGGTATGCATACAAGCCAGCTGAGATGGGCTTTGCCTAAAGAGTGAGGGAAGCGGCGAGCGGAACAAGGGATGTGCTGCACAGCTTCCCTCGCAGGCAGATTCCCTCCTGGGGCACTTACTTCTCTTGCCTTAGTGCCCTGCTTTGTTTGGAGGCTGTTTGCGGACAGGAGCGCACACAGCGGGAAGGTGCGCGCTGGCCAGCTCCAAGTCTCGGCAGATAGAAGGGCAAGCGAGGCACCTGCTCGCAGTTTGTCCCGAGCATGGGAAGCAGCATGCTGCGTGCCCAGAAGACATCTCCCTCTGTCCTGCCTGCCACGGGGCTGCTTCTGAGCACGGAGGCACGCCTACAAGCCAGCTGAGATGGGCTTTGCCTAAGAGTGAGGGAAGTGTCGAGCGGAACAAGGGATGTGCTGCACAGCTTCCCTTGCAGGAAGATTCCCTCCTGGGACGCTGACTTCTCATGCCTTAGTGCCCTGCTTTGTTTGGAGGCTGTTTGTGGACAGCAGCACACACAGCGGGAAGGTGCGCGCTGGCCAGCTAAAATTCTCGGCAGATTGAAGCGCAAGCGAGGCACCTGCTCGCAGTTTGTCCCGAGCATGGGAAGCAGCATGCTGCGTGCCCAGAGTACATCTCGCTCTGTCCTGCCTGCCACGGGGTTGCTTCTGAGCACGGAGGCACGCCTACAAGCCAGCTGAGATGGGCTTTGCCTAAGAGTGAGGGAAGTGTCGAGCGGAACAAGAAATGGGCTGCACAGCTTCCCTCGCAGGCAGATTCCCTCCTGCTGTGCCTACTTCTCCTGCCTAAGCGCCCTGCTTTGTTTGGAGGCTGTTTGCGGACAGCAGCACACACAGCGGGAAGGTGCACGCTGATCAGCTCCAAGTCTCGGCAGATAGAAGGGCAAGCGAGGCACCTGCTCGCGGTTTGTCCCGAGCATGGGAAGCAGCATGCTGCGTGCCCAGAGTACTTCTCGCACTGTCCTGCCTTCCTCGGGTCTGCTTCTGAGCACGGAGGCACGCCTACAAGCCAGCTGAGATGTGCTTTGCCTAAGAGTGAGGGAAGTGGCGAGCGGAACAAGGGATGTGCTGCACAGCTTCCCTCGCAGGCAGATTCCCTCCTGGGGCACTTACTTCTCTTGCCTTAGTGCCCTGCTTTGTTTGGAGGCTGTTTGCGGACAGCAGCACACACAGCGGGAAGGTGCGCGCTGGCCAGCTAAAATTCTCGGCAGATTGAAGTGCAAGCGAGGCACCTGCTCGCAGTTTGTCCGGGAATGGGAAGCAGCATGCTGCGTGCCCAGAGTACTTCTCGCACTGTCCTGCCTGCCACGGGGCTGCTTCTGAGCACGGAGGTATGCATACAAGCCAGCTGAGATGGGCTTTGCCTAAAGAGTGAGGGAAGCGGCGAGCGGAACAAGGGATGTGCTGCACAGCTTCCCTCGCAGGCAGATTCCCTCCTGGGGCACTTACTTCTCTTGCCTTAGTGCCCTGCTTTGTTTGGAGGCTGTTTGCAGACAGGAGCGCACACAGCGGGAAGGTGCGCGCTGGCCAGCTCCAAGTCTCGGCAGATAGAAGGGCAAGCGAGGCACCTGCTCGCAGTTTGTCCCGAGCATGGGAAGCAGCATGCTGCGTGCCCAGAAGACATCTCGCTCTGTCCTGCCTGCCACGGGGCTGCTTCTGAGCACGGAGGCACGCCTACAAGCCAGCTGAGATGGGCTTTGCCTAAGAGTCAGGGAAGTGGCGAGCGGAACAAGGGATGTGCTGCACAGCTTCCCTCGCAGGCAGATTCCCTCCTGGGTCGCTAACTTCTCATGCCTTAGCGCCCTGCTTTGTTTGGAGGCTGTTTGCGGACAGCAGCACACACAGCGGGAAGGTGCACGCTGGCCAGCTAAAATTCTCGGCAGATTGAAGCGCAAGCGAGGCACCTGCTCGCAGTTTGTCCCGAGCATGGGAAGCAGCATGCTGCGTGCCCAGAGTACATCTCGCTCTGTCCTGCCTGCCACGGGGTTGCTTCTGAGCACGGAGGCACGCCTACAAGCCAGCTGAGATGGGCTTTGCCTAAGAGTCAGGGAAGTGGCGAGCGGAACAAGAAATGGGCTGCACAGCTTCCCTCGCAGGCAGATTCCCTCCTGCTGTGCCTACTTCTCCTGCCTAAGCGCCCTGCTTTGTTTGGAGGCTGTTTGCGGACAGCAGCACACACAGCGGGAAGGTGCACGCTGGTCAGCTCCAAGTCTCGGCAGATAGAAGCGCAAGCGAGGCACCTGCTCGCGGTTTGTCCCGGGCATGGGAAGCAGCATGCTGCGTGCCCAGAAGACATCCCGCACTGTCCTGCCTTCCTCGGGTCTGCTTCTGAGCACGGAGGCACGCCTACAAGCCAGCTGAGATGTGCTTTGCCTAAGAGTGAGGGAAGTGGCGAGCGGAACAAGGGATGTGCTGCACAGCTTCCCTCGCAGGCAGATTCCCTCCTGGGGCACTTACTTCTCTTGCCTTAGTGCCCTGCTTTGTTTGGAGGCTGTTTGCGGACAGCAGCACACACAGCGGGAAGGTGCGCGCTGGCCAGCTAAAATTCTCGGCAGATTGAAGCGCAAGCGAGGCACCTGCTCGCAGTTTGTCCCGAGCATGGGAAGCAGCATGCTGCGTGCCCAGAAGACATCTCGCTCTGTCCTGCCTGCCACGGGGCTGCTTCTGAGCACGGAGGCACGCCTACAAGCCAGTTGAGATGGGCTTTGCCTAAGAGTGAGGGAAGTGGCGAGCGGAACAAGAAATGGGCTGCACAGCTACCCTCGCAGGCAGATTCCCTCCTTCTGTGCCTACTTCTCCTGCCTAAGCGCCCTGCTTTGTTTGGAGGCTGTTTGCGGACAGCAGCACACACAGCGGGAAGGTGCGCGCTGGCCAGCTCCAAGTCTCGGCAGATTGAAGCGCAAGCGAGGCACCTGCTCGCGGTTTGTCCCGAGCATGGGAAGCAGCATGCTGCGTGCCCAGAGTACTTCTCGCACTGTCCTGCCTGCCACGGGGCTGCTTCTGAGCACGGAGGTATGCATACAAGCCAGCTGAGATGGGCTTTGCCTAAAGAGTGAGGGAAGCGGCGAGCGGAACAAGGGATGTGCTGCACAGCTTCCCTCGCAGGCAGATTCCCTCCTGGGGCACTTACTTCTCTTGCCTTAGTGCCCTGCTTTGTTTGGAGGCTGTTTGCGGACAGGAGCGCACACAGCGGGAAGGTGCGCGCTGGCCAGCTCCAAGTCTCGGCAGATAGAAGGGCAAGCGAGGCACCTGCTCGCAGTTTGTCCCGAGCATGGGAAGCAGCATGCTACGTGCCCAGAAGACATCTCGCTCTGTCCTGCCTGCCACGGGGCTGCTTCTGAGCACGGAGGCACGCCTACAAGCCAGCTGAGATGGGCTTTGCCTATGAGTGAGGGAAGTGTCGAGCGGAACAAGGGATGTGCTGCACAGCTTCCCTTGCAGGAAGATTCCCTCCTGGGACGCTGACTTCTCATGCCTTAGTGCCCTGCTTTGTTTGGAGGCTGTTTGCGGACAGCAGCACACACAGCGGGAAGGTGCACGCTGGTCAGCTCCAAGTCTCGGCAGATAGAAGCGCAAGCGAGGCACCTGCTCGCGGTTTGTCCCGAGCATGGGAAGCAGCATGCTGCGTGCCCAGAAGACATCTCGCACTGTCCTTCCTGCCACGGGCCTGCTTCTGAGCACGGAGGCACGCCTACAAGCCAGTTGAGATGGGCTTTGCCTAAGAGTGAGGGAAGTGGCGAGCGGAACAAGAAATGGGCTGCACAGCTTCCCTCGCAGGCAGATTCCCTCCTGGGGCACTTACTTCTCTTGCCTTAGTGCTCTGCTTTGTTTGGAGGCTGTTTGCGGACAGCAGCACACACAGCGGGAAGGTGCGCGCTGGCCAGCTAAAATTCTCGGCAGATTGAAGCGCAAGCGAGGCACCTGCTCGCAGTTTGTCCCGGGCATGGGAAGCAGCATGCTGCGTGCCCAGAGTACATCTCGCTCTGTCCTGCCTGCCACGGGGTTGCTTCTGAGCACGGAGGCACGCCTACAAGCCAGCTGAGATGGGCTTTGCCTAAGAGTGAGGGAAGTGGCGAGCGGAACAAGAAATGGGCTGCACAGCTTCCCTCGCAGGCAGATTCCCTCCTGCTGTGCCTACTTCTCCTGCCTAAGCGCCCTGCTTTGTTTGGAGGCTGTTTGCGGACAGCAGCACACACAGCGGGAAGGTGCACGCTGATCAGCTCCAAGTCTCGGCAGATAGAAGCGCAAGCGAGGCACCTGCTCGCGGTTTGTCCCGAGCATGGGAAGCAGCATGCTGCGTGCCCAGAGTACTTCTCGCACTGTCCTGCCTTCCTCGGGTCTGCTTCTGAGCACGGAGGCACGCCTACAAGCCAGCTGAGATGTGCTTTGCCTAAGAGTGAGGGAAGTGGCGAGCGGAACAAGGGATGTGCTGCACAGCTTCCCTCGCAGGCAGATTCCCTCCTGGGGCACTTACTTCTCTTGCCTCAGTGCCCTGTTTTGTTTGGAGGCTGTTTGCGGACAGCAGCACACACAGCGGGAAGGTGCACGCTGGCCAGCTAAAATTCTCGGCAGATTGAAGCGCAAGCGAGGCACCTGCTCGCAGTTTGTCCGGGAATGGGAAGCAGCATGCTGCGTGCCCAGAGTACTTCTCGCACTGTCCTGCCTGCCACGGGGCTGCTTCTGAGCACGGAGGCATGCATACAAGCCAGCTGAGATGGGCTTTGCCTAAAGAGTGAGGGAAGCGGCGAGCGGAACAAGGGATGTGCTGCACAGCTTCCCTCGCAGGCAGATTCCCTCCTGGGGCACTTACTTCTCTTGCCTTAGTGCCCTGCTTTGTTTGGAGGCTCTTTGCGGACAGGAGCGCACACAGCGGGAAGGTGCGCTCTGGCCAGCTCCAAGTCTCGGCAGATAGAAGCGCAAGCGAGGCACCTGCTCGCAGTTTGTCCCGAGCATGGGAAGCAGCATGCTGCGTGCCCAGAAGACATCTCGCTCTGTCCTGCCTGCCACGGGGCTGCTTCTGAGCACGGAGGCACGCCTACAAGCCAGCTGAGATGGGCTTTGCCTAAGAGTGAGGGAAGTGTCGAGCGGAACAAGGGATGTGCTGCACAGCTTCCCTTGCAGGAAGATTCCCTCCTGGGACGCTGACTTCTCCTGCCTTAGTGCCCTGCTTTGTTTGGAGGCTGTTTGCGGACAGCAGCACACACAGCAGGAAGGTGCACGCTGGTCAGCTCCAAGTCTCGGCAGATAGAAGCGCAAGCGAGGCACCTGCTCGCGGTTTGTCCCGGGCATGGGAAGCAGCATGCTGCGTGCCCAGAAGACATCTCGCACTGTCCTTCCTGCCACGGGGCTGCTTCTGAGCACGGAGGCACGCCTACAAGCCAGTTGAGATGGGCTTTGCCTAAGAGTGAGGGAAGTGGCGAGCGGAACAAGAAATGGGCTGCACAGCTTCCCTCGCAGGCAGATTCCCTCCTGCTGTGCCTACTTCTCCTGCCTTAGTGCCCTGCTTTGTTTGGAGGCTGTTTGCGGACAGCAGCACACACAGCGGGAAGGTGCGCGCTGGCCAGCTCCAAGTCTCGGCAGATAGAAGCGCAAGCGAGGCACCTACTTGCGGTTTGTCCCGAGCATGGGAAGCAGCATGCTGCGTGAACAGAGTACTTCTCGCACTGTCCTGCCTGCCACGGGGCTTCTTCTGAGCACGGAGGTATGCATACAAGCCAGCTGAGATGGGCTTTGCCTAAAGAGTGAGGGAAGCGGCGAGCGGAACAAGGGATGTGCTGCACAGCTTCCCTCGCAGGCAGATTCCCTCCTGGGGCACTTACTTCTCTTGCCTTAGTGCCCTGCTTTTTTTTGGAGGCTGTTTGCGGACAGCAGCACACACAGCGGGAAGGTGCGCGCTGGCCAGCTCCAAGTCTCGGCAGATAGAAGGGCAAGCGAGGCACCTGCTCGCAGTTTGTCCCGAGCATGGGAAGCAGCATGCTGCGTGCCCAGAAGACATCTCGCTCTGTCCTGCCTGCCACGGGGCTGCTTCTGAGCACGGAGGCACGCCTACAAGCCAGCTGAGATGGGCTTTGCCTAAGAGTGAGGGAAGTGTCGAGCGGAACAAGGGATGTGCTGCACAGCTTCCCTTGCAGGAAGATTCCCTCCTGGGACGCTGACTTCTCCTGCCTTAGTGCCCTGCTTTGTTTGGAGGCTGTTTGCGGACAGCAGCACACACAGCAGGAAGGTGCACGCTGGTCAGCTCCAAGTCTCGGCAGATAGAAGCGCAAGCGAGGCACCTGCTCGCGGTTTGTCCCGGGCATGGGAAGCAGCATGCTGCGTGCCCAGAAGACATCTCGCACTGTCCTTCCTGCCACGGGGCTGCTTCTGAGCATGGAGGCACGCCTACAAGCCAGTTGAGATGGGCTTTGCCTAAGAGTGAGGCAAGCGGCAAGCGGAACAAGGGATGTGCTGCACAGCTTCCCTCGCAGGCAGATTCCCTCCTGGGGCGCTTACTTCTCTTGCCTTAGTGCCCTGCTTTGTTTGGAGGCTGTTTGCGGACAGCAGCACACACAGCGGGAAGGTGCACGCTGGTCAGCTCCAAGTCTCGGCAGATAGAAGGGCAAGCGAGGCACCTGCTTGCGGTTTGTCCGGGAATGGGAAGCAGCATACTGCGTGCCCAGAGTACTTCTCGCACTGTCCTGCCTGCCACGGGGCTTCTTCTGAGCACGGAGGTATGCATACAAGCCAGCTGAGATGGGCTTTGCCTAAAGAGTGAGGGAAGCGGCGAGCGGAACAAGGGATGTGCTGCACAGCTTCCCTCGCAGGCAGATTCCCTCCTGGGGCACTTACTTCTCTTGCCTTAGTGCCCTGCTTTTTTTTGGAGGCTGTTTGCGGACAGCAGCACACACAGCGGGAAGGTGCGCGCTGGCCAGCTCCAAGTCTCGGCAGATAGAAGGGCAAGCGAGGCACCTGCTCGCAGTTTGTCCCGAGCATGGGAAGCAGCATGCTGCGTGCCCAGAAGACATCTCGCTCTGTCCTGCCTGCCACGGGGCTGCTTCTGAGCACGGAGGCATGCCTACAAGCCAGCTGAGATGTGCTTTGCCTAAGAGTGAGGGAAGTGTCGAGCGGAACAAGGGATGTGCTGCACAGCTTCCCTTGCAGGCAGATTCCCTCCTGGGGTGCTTACTTCTCATGCCTTAGTGCCCTGCTTTGTTTGGAGGCTGTTTGCGGACAGCAGCACACACAGCGGGAAGGTGCACGCTGGCCAGCTAAAATTCTCGGCAGATTGAAGCGCAAGCGAGGCACCTGCTCGCAGTTTGTCCCGAGCATGGGAAGCAGCATGCTGCGTGCCCAGAGTACATCTCGCTCTGTCCTGCCTGCCACGGGGTTGCTTCTGAGCACGGAGGCACGCCTACAAGCCAGCTGAGATGGGCTTTGCCTAAGAGTGAGGGAAGTGGCGAGCGGAACAAGAAATGGGCTGCACAGCTTCCCTTGCAGGCAGATTCCCTCCTGCTGTGCCTACTTCTCCTGCCTAAGCGCCCTGCTTTGTTTGGAGGCTGTTTGCGGACAGCAGCACACACAGCGGGAAGGTGCACGCTGGTCAGCTCCAAGTCTCGGCAGATAGAAGCGCAAGCGAGGCACCTGCTCGCGGTTTGTCCCGGGCATGGGAAGCAGCATGCTGCGTGCCCAGAAGACATCCCGCACTGTCCTGCCTTCCTCGGGTCTGCTTCTGAGCACGGAGGCACGCCTACAAGCCAGCTGAGATGTGCTTTGCCTAAGAGTGAGGGAAGTGGCGAGCGGAACAAGGGATGTGCTGCACAGCTTCCCTCGCAGGCAGATTCCCTCCTGGGGCACTTACTTCTCTTGCCTTAGTGCCCTGCTTTGTTTGGAGGCTGTTTGCGGACAGCAGCACACACAGCGGGAAGGTGCGCGCTGGCCAGCTAAAATTCTCGGCAGATTGAAGCGCAAGCGAGGCACCTGCTCGCAGTTTGTCCCGAGCATGGGAAGCAGCATGCTGCGTGCCCAGAGTACATCTCGCTCTGTCCTGCCTGCCACGGGGCTGCTTCTGAGCACGGAGGCACGCCTACAAGCCAGTTGAGATGGGCTTTGCCTAAGAGTGAGGGAAGTGGCGAGCGGAACAAGAAATGGGCTGCACAGCTACCCTCGCAGGCAGATTCCCTCCTTCTGTGCCTACTTCTCCTGCCTAAGCGCCCTGCTTTGTTTGGAGGCTGTTTGCGGACAGCAGCACACACAGCGGGAAGGTGCGCGCTGGCCAGCTCCAAGTCTCGGCAGATTGAAGCGCAAGCGAGGCACCTGCTCGCGGTTTGTCCCGAGCATGGGAAGCAGCATGCTGCGTGCCCAGAGTACTTCTCGCACTGTCCTGCCTGCCACGGGGCTGCTTCTGAGCACGGAGGTATGCATACAAGCCAGCTGAGATGGGCTTTGCCTAAAGAGTGAGGGAAGCGGCGAGCGGAACAAGGGATGTGCTGCACAGCTTCCCTCGCAGGCAGATTCCCTCCTGGGGCACTTACTTCTCTTGCCTTAGTGCCCTGCTTTGTTTGGAGGCTGTTTGCGGACAGGAGCGCACACAGCGGGAAGGTGCGCGCTGGCCAGCTCCAAGTCTCGGCAGATAGAAGGGCAAGCGAGGCACCTGCTCGCAGTTTGTCCCGAGCATGGGAAGCAGCATGCTGCGTGCCCAGAAGACATCTCCCTCTGTCCTGCCTGCCACGGGGCTGCTTCTGAGCACGGAGGCACGCCTACAAGCCAGCTGAGATGGGCTTTGCCTAAGAGTGAGGGAAGTGTCGAGCGGAACAAGGGATGTGCTGCACAGCTTCCCTTGCAGGAAGATTCCCTCCTGGGACGCTGACTTCTCATGCCTTAGTGCCCTGCTTTGTTTGGAGGCTGTTTGCGGACAGCAGCACACACAGCGGGAAGGTGCGCGCTGGCCAGCTAAAATTCTCGGCAGATTGAAGCGCAAGCGAGGCACCTGCTCGCAGTTTGTCCCGAGCATGGGAAGCAGCATGCTGCGTGCCCAGAGTACATCTCGCTCTGTCCTGCCTGCCACGGGGTTGCTTCTGAGCACGGAGGCACGCCTACAAGCCAGCTGAGATGGGCTTTGCCTAAGAGTCAGGGAAGTGGCGAGCGGAACAAGAAATGGGCTGCACAGCTTCCCTCGCAGGCAGATTCCCTCCTGCTGTGCCTACTTCTCCTGCCTAAGCGCCCTGCTTTGTTTGGAGGCTGTTTGCGGACAGCAGCACACACAGCGGGAAGGTGCACGCTGATCAGCTCCAAGTCTCGGCAGATAGAAGGGCAAGCGAGGCACCTGCTCGCGGTTTGTCCCGAGCATGGGAAGCAGCATGCTGCGTGCCCAGAGTACTTCTCGCACTGTCCTGCCTTCCTCGGGTCTGCTTCTGAGCACGGAGGCACGCCTACAAGCCAGCTGAGATGTGCTTTGCCTAAGAGTGAGGGAAGTGGCGAGCGGAACAAGGGATGTGCTGCACAGCTTCCCTCGCAGGCAGATTCCCTCCTGGGGCACTTACTTCTCTTGCCTTAGTGCCCTGCTTTGTTTGGAGGCTGTTTGCGGACAGCAGCACACACAGCGGGAAGGTGCGCGCTGGCCAGCTAAAATTCTCGGCAGATTGAAGTGCAAGCGAGGCACCTGCTCGCAGTTTGTCCGGGAATGGGAAGCAGCATGCTGCGTGCCCAGAGTACTTCTCGCACTGTCCTGCCTGCCACGGGGCTGCTTCTGAGCACGGAGGTATGCATACAAGCCAGCTGAGATGGGCTTTGCCTAAAGAGTGAGGGAAGCGGCGAGCGGAACAAGGGATGTGCTGCACAGCTTCCCTCGCAGGCAGATTCCCTCCTGGGGCACTTACTTCTCTTGCCTTAGTGCCCTGCTTTGTTTGGAGGCTGTTTGCAGACAGGAGCGCACACAGCGGGAAGGTGCGCGCTGGCCAGCTCCAAGTCTCGGCAGATAGAAGGGCAAGCGAGGCACCTGCTCGCAGTTTGTCCCGAGCATGGGAAGCAGCATGCTGCGTGCCCAGAAGACATCTCGCTCTGTCCTGCCTGCCACGGGGCTGCTTCTGAGCACGGAGGCACGCCTACAAGCCAGCTGAGATGGGCTTTGCCTAAGAGTCAGGGAAGTGGCGAGCGGAACAAGGGATGTGCTGCACAGCTTCCCTCGCAGGCAGATTCCCTCCTGGGACGCTAACTTCTCATGCCTTAGCGCCCTGCTTTGTTTGGAGGCTGTTTGCGGACAGCAGCACACACAGCGGGAAGGTGCACGCTGGCCAGCTAAAATTCTCGGCAGATTGAAGCGCAAGCGAGGCACCTGCTCGCAGTTTGTCCCGAGCATGGGAAGCAGCATGCTGCGTGCCCAGAGTACATCTCGCTCTGTCCTGCCTGCCACGGGGTTGCTTCTGAGCACGGAGGCACGCCTACAAGCCAGCTGAGATGGGCTTTGCCTAAGAGTCAGGGAAGTGGCGAGCGGAACAAGAAATGGGCTGCACAGCTTCCCTCGCAGGCAGATTCCCTCCTGCTGTGCCTACTTCTCCTGCCTAAGCGCCCTGCTTTGTTTGGAGGCTGTTTGCGGACAGCAGCACACACAGCGGGAAGGTGCACGCTGGTCAGCTCCAAGTCTCGGCAGATAGAAGCGCAAGCGAGGCACCTGCTCGCGGTTTGTCCCGGGCATGGGAAGCAGCATGCTGCGTGCCCAGAAGACATCCCGCACTGTCCTGCCTTCCTCGGGTCTGCTTCTGAGCACGGAGGCACGCCTACAAGCCAGCTGAGATGTGCTTTGCCTAAGAGTGAGGGAAGTGGCGAGCGGAACAAGGGATGTGCTGCACAGCTTCCCTCGCAGGCAGATTCCCTCCTGGGGCACTTACTTCTCTTGCCTTAGTGCCCTGCTTTGTTTGGAGGCTGTTTGCGGACAGCAGCACACACAGCGGGAAGGTGCGCGCTGGCCAGCTAAAATTCTCGGCAGATTGAAGCGCAAGCGAGGCACCTGCTCGCAGTTTGTCCCGAGCATGGGAAGCAGCATGCTGCGTGCCCAGAAGACATCTCGCTCTGTCCTGCCTGCCACGGGGCTGCTTCTGAGCACGGAGGCACGCCTACAAGCCAGTTGAGATGGGCTTTGCCTAAGAGTGAGGGAAGTGGCGAGCGGAACAAGAAATGGGCTGCACAGCTACCCTCGCAGGCAGATTCCCTCCTTCTGTGCCTACTTCTCCTGCCTAAGCGCCCTGCTTTGTTTGGAGGCTGTTTGCGGACAGCAGCACACACAGCGGGAAGGTGCGCGCTGGCCAGCTCCAAGTCTCGGCAGATTGAAGCGCAAGCGAGGCACCTGCTCGCGGTTTGTCCCGAGCATGGGAAGCAGCATGCTGCGTGCCCAGAGTACTTCTCGCACTGTCCTGCCTGCCACGGGGCTGCTTCTGAGCACGGAGGTATGCATACAAGCCAGCTGAGATGGGCTTTGCCTAAAGAGTGAGGGAAGCGGCGAGCGGAACAAGGGATGTGCTGCACAGCTTCCCTCGCAGGCAGATTCCCTCCTGGGGCACTTACTTCTCTTGCCTTAGTGCCCTGCTTTGTTTGGAGGCTCTTTGCGGACAGGAGCGCACACAGCGGGAAGGTGCGCGCTGGCCAGCTCCAAGTCTCGGCAGATAGAAGGGCAAGCGAGGCACCTGCTCGCAGTTTGTCCCGAGCATGGGAAGCAGCATGCTGCGTGCCCAGAAGACATCTCGCTCTGTCCTGCCTGCCACGGGGCTGCTTCTGAGCACGGAGGCACGCCTACAAGCCAGCTGAGATGGGCTTTGCCTATGAGTGAGGGAAGTGTCGAGCGGAACAAGGGATGTGCTGCACAGCTTCCCTTGCAGGAAGATTCCCTCCTGGGACGCTGACTTCTCATGCCTTAGTGCCCTGCTTTGTTTGGAGGCTGTTTGCGGACAGCAGCACACACAGCGGGAAGGTGCACGCTGGTCAGCTCCAAGTCTCGGCAGATAGAAGCGCAAGCGAGGCACCTGCTCGCGGTTTGTCCCGAGCATGGGAAGCAGCATGCTGCGTGCCCAGAAGACATCTCGCACTGTCCTTCCTGCCACGGGGCTGCTTCTGAGCACGGAGGCACGCCTACAAGCCAGTTGAGATGGGCTTTGCCTAAGAGTGAGGGAAGTGGCGAGCGGAACAAGAAATGGGCTGCACAGCTTCCCTCGCAGGCAGATTCCCTCCTGGGGCACTTACTTCTCTTGCCTTAGTGCTCTGCTTTGTTTGGAGGCTGTTTGCGGACAGCAGCACACACAGCGGGAAGGTGCGCGCTGGCCAGCTAAAATTCTCGGCAGATTGAAGCGCAAGCGAGGCACCTGCTCGCAGTTTGTCCCGGGCATGGGAAGCAGCATGCTGCGTGCCCAGAGTACATCTCGCTCTGTCCTGCCTGCCACGGGGTTGCTTCTGAGCACGGAGGCACGCCTACAAGCCAGCTGAGATGGGCTTTGCCTAAGAGTGAGGGAAGTGGCGAGCGGAACAAGAAATGGGCTGCACAGCTTCCCTCGCAGGCAGATTCCCTCCTGCTGTGCCTACTTCTCCTGCCTAAGCGCCCTGCTTTGTTTGGAGGCTGTTTGCGGACAGCAGCACACACAGCGGGAAGGTGCACGCTGATCAGCTCCAAGTCTCGGCAGATAGAAGCGCAAGCGAGGCACCTGCTCGCGGTTTGTCCCGAGCATGGGAAGCAGCATGCTGCGTGCCCAGAGTACTTCTCGCACTGTCCTGCCTTCCTCGGGTCTGCTTCTGAGCACGGAGGCACGCCTACAAGCCAGCTGAGATGTGCTTTGCCTAAGAGTGAGGGAAGTGGCGAGCGGAACAAGGGATGTGCTGCACAGCTTCCCTCGCAGGCAGATTCCCTCCTGGGGCACTTACTTCTCTTGCCTTAGTGCCCTGCTTTGTTTGGAGGCTGTTTGCGGACAGCAGCACACACAGCGGGAAGGTGCACGCTGGCCAGCTAAAATTCTCGGCAGATTGAAGCGCAAGCGAGGCACCTGCTCGCAGTTTGTCCGGGAATGGGAAGCAGCATGCTGCGTGCCCAGAGTACTTCTCGCACTGTCCTGCCTGCCACGGGGCTGCTTCTGAGCACGGAGGTATGCATACAAGCCAGCTGAGATGGGCTTTGCCTAAAGAGTGAGGGAAGCGGCGAGCAGAACAAGGGATGTGCTGCACAGCTTCCCTCGCAGGCAGATTCCCTCCTGGGGCACTTACTTCTCTTGCCTTAGTGCCCTGCTTTGTTTGGAGGCTGTTTGCGGACAGCAGCACACACAGCGGGAAGGTGCACGCTGGCCAGCTAAAATTCTCGGCAGATTGAAGCGCAAGCGAGGCACCTGCTCGCAGTTTGTCCGGGAATGGGAAGCAGCATGCTGCGTGCCCAGAAGACTTCTCGCACTGTCCTGCCTGCCACGGGGCTGCTTCTGAGCACGGAGGCATGCATACAAGCCAGCTGAGATGGGCTTTGCCTAAAGAGTGAGGGAAGCGGCGAGCGGAACAAGGGATGTGCTGCACAGCTTCCCTCGCAGGCAGATTCCCTCCTGGGGCACTTACTTCTCTTGCCTTAGTGCCCTGCTTTGTTTGGAGGCTCTTTGCGGACAGGAGCGCACACAGCGGGAAGGTGCGCTCTGGCCAGCTCCAAGTCTCGGCAGATAGAAGCGCAAGCGAGGCACCTGCTCGCAGTTTGTCCCGAGCATGGGAAGCAGCATGCTGCGTGCCCAGAAGACATCTCGCTCTGTCCTGCCTGCCACGGGGCTGCTTCTGAGCACGGAGGCACGCCTACAAGCCAGCTGAGATGGGCTTTGCCTAAGAGTGAGGGAAGTGTCGAGCGGAACAAGGGATGTGCTGCACAGCTTCCCTTGCAGGAAGATTCCCTCCTGGGACGCTGACTTCTCCTGCCTTAGTGCCCTGCTTTGTTTGGAGGCTGTTTGCGGACAGCAGCACACACAGCAGGAAGGTGCACGCTGGTCAGCTCCAAGTCTCGGCAGATAGAAGCGCAAGCGAGGCACCTGCTCGCGGTTTGTCCCGGGCATGGGAAGCAGCATGCTGCGTGCCCAGAAGACATCTCGCACTGTCCTTCCTGCCACGGGGCTGCTTCTGAGCACGGAGGCACGCCTACAAGCCAGTTGAGATGGGCTTTGCCTAAGAGTGAGGGAAGTGGCGAGCGGAACAAGAAATGGGCTGCACAGCTTCCCTCGCAGGCAGATTCCCTCCTGCTGTGCCTACTTCTCCTGCCTTAGTGCCCTGCTTTGTTTGGAGGCTGTTTGCGGACAGCAGCACACACAGCGGGAAGGTGCACGCTGGCCAGCTCCAAGTCTCGGCAGATAGAAGCGCAAGCGAGGCACCTACTTGCGGTTTGTCCCGAGCATGGGAAGCAGCATGCTGCGTGAACAGAGTACTTCTCGCACTGACCTGCCTGCCACGGGGCTGCTTCTGAGCATGGAGGCACGCCTACAAGCCAGTTGAGATGGGCTTTGCCTAAGAGTGAGGCAAGCGGCAAGCGGAACAAGGGATGTGCTGCACAGCTTCCCTCGCAGGCAGATTCCCTCCTGGGGCGCTTACTTCTCTTGCCTTAGTGCCCTGCTTTGTTTGGAGGCTGTTTGCGGACAGCAGCACACACAGCGGGAAGGTGCACGCTGGTCAGCTCCAAGTCTCGGCAGATAGAAGGGCAAGCGAGGCACCTGCTTGCGGTTTGTCCGGGAATGGGAAGCAGCATACTGCGTGCCCAGAGTACTTCTCGCACTGTCCTGCCTGCCACGGGGCTTCTTCTGAGCACGGAGGTATGCATACAAGCCAGCTGAGATGGGCTTTGCCTAAAGAGTGAGGGAAGCGGCGAGCGGAACAAGGGATGTGCTGCACAGCTTCCCTCGCAGGCAGATTCCCTCCTGGGGCACTTACTTCTCTTGCCTTAGTGCCCTGCTTTTTTTTGGAGGCTGTTTGCGGACAGCAGCACACACAGCGGGAAGGTGCGCGCTGGCCAGCTCCAAGTCTCGGCAGATAGAAGGGCAAGCGAGGCACCTGCTCGCAGTTTGTCCCGAGCATGGGAAGCAGCATGCTGCGTGCCCAGAAGACATCTCGCTCTGTCCTGCCTGCCACGGGGCTGCTTCTGAGCACGGAGGCATGCCTACAAGCCAGCTGAGATGTGCTTTGCCTAAGAGTGAGGGAAGTGTCGAGCGGAACAAGGGATGTGCTGCACAGCTTCCCTTGCAGGCAGATTCCCTCCTGGGGTGCTTACTTCTCATGCCTTAGTGCCCTGCTTTGTTTGGAGGCTGTTTGCGGACAGCAGCACACACAGCGGGAAGGTGCACGCTGGCCAGCTAAAATTCTCGGCAGATTGAAGCGCAAGCGAGGCACCTGCTCGCAGTTTGTCCCGAGCATGGGAAGCAGCATGCTGCGTGCCCAGAGTACATCTCGCTCTGTCCTGCCTGCCACGGGGTTGCTTCTGAGCACGGAGGCACGCCTACAAGCCAGCTGAGATGGGCTTTGCCTAAGAGTGAGGGAAGTGGCGAGCGGAACAAGAAATGGGCTGCACAGCTTCCCTTGCAGGCAGATTCCCTCCTGCTGTGCCTACTTCTCCTGCCTAAGCGCCCTGCTTTGTTTGGAGGCTGTTTGCGGACAGCAGCACACACAGCGGGAAGGTGCACGCTGGTCAGCTCCAAGTCTCGGCACATTGAAGCGCAAGCGAGGCACCTGCTCGCGGTTTGTCCCGGGCATGGGAAGCAGCATGCTGCGTGCCCAGAAGACATCCCGCACTGTCCTGCCTTCCTCGGGTCTGCTTCTGAGCACGGAGGCACGCCTACAAGCCAGCTGAGATGTGCTTTGCCTAAGAGTGAGGGAAGTGGCGAGCGGAACAAGGGATGTGCTGCACAGCTTCCCTCGCAGGCAGATTCCCTCCTGGGGCACTTACTTCTCTTGCCTTAGTGCCCTGCTTTGTTTGGAGGCTGTTTGCGGACAGCAGCACACACAGCGGGAAGGTGCGCGCTGGCCAGCTAAAATTCTCGGCAGATTGAAGCGCAAGCGAGGCACCTGCTCGCAGTTTGTCCCGAGCATGGGAAGCAGCATGCTGCGTGCCCAGAGTACATCTCGCTCTGTCCTGCCTGCCACGGGGCTGCTTCTGAGCACGGAGGCACGCCTACAAGCCAGTTGAGATGGGCTTTGCCTAAGAGTGAGGGAAGTGGCGAGCGGAACAAGAAATGGGCTGCACAGCTACCCTCGCAGGCAGATTCCCTCCTTCTGTGCCTACTTCTCCTGCCTAAGCGCCCTGCTTTGTTTGGAGGCTGTTTGCGGACAGCAGCACACACAGCGGGAAGGTGCGCGCTGGCCAGCTCCAAGTCTCGGCAGATTGAAGCGCAAGCGAGGCACCTGCTCGCGGTTTGTCCCGAGCATGGGAAGCAGCATGCTGCGTGCCCAGAGTACTTCTCGCACTGTCCTGCCTGCCACGGGGCTGCTTCTGAGCACGGAGGTATGCATACAAGCCAGCTGAGATGGGCTTTGCCTAAAGAGTGAGGGAAGCGGCGAGCGGAACAAGGGATGTGCTGCACAGCTTCCCTCGCAGGCAGATTCCCTCCTGGGGCACTTACTTCTCTTGCCTTAGTGCCCTGCTTTGTTTGGAGGCTGTTTGCGGACAGGAGCGCACACAGCGGGAAGGTGCGCGCTGGCCAGCTCCAAGTCTCGGCAGATAGAAGGGCAAGCGAGGCACCTGCTCGCAGTTTGTCCCGAGCATGGGAAGCAGCATGCTGCGTGCCCAGAAGACATCTCCCTCTGTCCTGCCTGCCACGGGGCTGCTTCTGAGCACGGAGGCACGCCTACAAGCCAGCTGAGATGGGCTTTGCCTAAGAGTGAGGGAAGTGTCGAGCGGAACAAGGGATGTGCTGCACAGCTTCCCTTGCAGGAAGATTCCCTCCTGGGGCACTTACTTCTCATGCCTTAGTGCCCTGCTTTGTTTGGAGGCTGTTTGCGGACAGCAGCACACACAGCGGGAAGGTGCACGCTGGCCAGCTAAAATTCTCGGCAGATTGAAGCGCAAGCGAGGCACCTGCTCGCAGTTTGTCCCGAGCATGGGAAGCAGCATGCTGCGTGCCCAGAGTACATCTCGCTCTGTCCTGCCTGCCACGGGGTTGCTTCTGAGCACGGAGGCACGCCTACAAGCCAGCTGAGATGGGCTTTGCCTAAGAGTGAGGGAAGTGGCGAGCGGAACAAGAAATGGGCTGCACAGCTTCCCTCGCAGGCAGATTCCCTCCTGCTGTGCCTACTTCTCCTGCCTAAGCGCCCTGCTTTGTTTGGAGGCTGTTTGCGGACAGCAGCACACACAGCGGGAAGGTGCACGCTGATCAGCTCCAAGTCTCGGCAGATAGAAGGGCAAGCGAGGCACCTGCTCGCGGTTTGTCCCGAGCATGGGAAGCAGCATGCTGCGTGCCCAGAGTACTTCTCGCACTGTCCTGCCTTCCTCGGGTCTGCTTCTGAGCACGGAGGCACGCCTACAAGCCAGCTGAGATGTGCTTTGCCTAAGAGTGAGGGAAGTGGCGAGCGGAACAAGGGATGTGCTGCACAGCTTCCCTCGCAGGCAGATTCCCTCCTGGGGCACTTACTTCTCTTGCCTTAGTGCCCTGCTTTGTTTGGAGGCTGTTTGCGGACAGCAGCACACACAGCGGGAAGGTGCGCGCTGGCCAGCTAAAATTCTCGGCAGATTGAAGTGCAAGCGAGGCACCTGCTCGCAGTTTGTCCGGGAATGGGAAGCAGCATGCTGCGTGCCCAGAGTACTTCTCGCACTGTCCTGCCTGCCACGGGGCTGCTTCTGAGCACGGAGGTATGCATACAAGCCAGCTGAGATGGGCTTTGCCTAAAGAGTGAGGGAAGCGGCGAGCGGAACAAGGGATGTGCTGCACAGCTTCCCTCGCAGGCAGATTCCCTCCTGGGGCACTTACTTCTCTTGCCTTAGTGCCCTGCTTTGTTTGGAGGCTGTTTGCAGACAGGAGCGCACACAGCGGGAAGGTGCGCGCTGGCCAGCTCCAAGTCTCGGCAGATAGAAGGGCAAGCGAGGCACCTGCTCGCAGTTTGTCCCGAGCATGGGAAGCAGCATGCTGCGTGCCCAGAAGACATCTCGCTCTGTCCTGCCTGCCACGGGGCTGCTTCTGAGCACGGAGGCACGCCTACAAGCCAGCTGAGATGGGCTTTGCCTAAGAGTGAGGGAAGTGTCGAGCGGAACAAGGGATGTGCTGCACAGCTTCCCTTGCAGGAAGATTCCCTCCTGTGGTGCTTACTTCTCATGCCTTAGTGCCCTGCTTTGTTTGGAGGCTGTTTGCGGACAGCAGCACACACAGCGGGAAGGTGCACGCTGGCCAGCTAAAATTCTCGGCAGATTGAAGCGCAAGCGAGGCACCTGCTCGCAGTTTGTCCCGAGCATGGGAAGCAGCATGCTGCGTGCCCAGAGTACATCTCGCTCTGTCCTGCCTGCCACGGGGTTGCTTCTGAGCACGGAGGCACGCCTACAAGCCAGCTGAGATGGGCTTTGCCTAAGAGTCAGGGAAGTGGCGAGCGGAACAAGAAATGGGCTGCACAGCTTCAATCGCAGGCAGATTCCCTCCTGCTGTGCCTACTTCTCCTGCCTAAGCGCCCTGCTTTGTTTGGAGGCTGTTTGCGGACAGCAGCACACACAGCGGGAAGGTGCACGCTGGTCAGCTCCAAGTCTCGGCAGATAGAAGCGCAAGCGAGGCACCTGCTCGCGGTTTGTCCCGGGCATGGGAAGCAGCATGCTGCGTGCCCAGAAGACATCCCGCACTGTCCTGCCTTCCTCGGGTCTGCTTCTGAGCACGGAGGCACGCCTACAAGCCAGCTGAGATGTGCTTTGCCTAAGAGTGAGGGAAGTGGCGAGCGGAACAAGGGATGTGCTGCACAGCTTCCCTCGCAGGCAGATTCCCTCCTGGGGCACTTACTTCTCTTGCCTTAGTGCCCTGCTTTGTTTGGAGGCTGTTTGCGGACAGCAGCACACACAGCGGGAAGGTGCGCGCTGGCCAGCTAAAATTCTCGGCAGATTGAAGCGCAAGCGAGGCACCTGCTCGCAGTTTGTCCCGAGCATGGGAAGCAGCATGCTGCGTGCCCAGAAGACATCTCGCTCTGTCCTGCCTGCCACGGGGTTGCTTCTGAGCACGGAGGCATGCCTACAAGCCAGTTGAGATGGGCTTTGCCTAAGAGTGAGGGAAGTGGCGAGCGGAACAAGAAATGGGCTGCACAGCTTCACTCGCAGGCAGATTCCCTCCTTCTGTGCCTACTTCTCCTGCCTAAGCGCCCTGCTTTGTTTGGAGGCTGTTTGCGGACAGCAGCACACACAGCGGGAAGGTGCGCGCTGGCCAGCTCCAAGTCTCGGCAGATTGAAGCGCAAGCGAGGCACCTGCTCGCGGTTTGTCCCGGGCATGGGAAGCAGCATGCTGCGTGCCCAGAGTACTTCTCGCACTGTCCTGCCTGCCACGGGGCTGCTTCTGAGCACGGAGGTATGCATACAAGCCAGCTGAGATGGGCTTTGCCTAAAGAGTGAGGGAAGCGGCGAGCGGAACAAGGGATGTGCTGCACAGCTTCCCTCGCAGGCAGATTCCCTCCTGGGGCACTTACTTCTCTTGCCTTAGTGCCCTGCTTTGTTTGGAGGCTGTTTGCGGACAGGAGCGCACACAGCGGGAAGGTGCGCGCTGGCCAGCTCCAAGTCTCGGCAGATAGAAGGGCAAGCGAGGCACCTGCTCGCAGTTTGTCCCGAGCATGGGAAGCAGCATGCTGCGTGCCCAGAAGACATCTCCCTCTGTCCTGCCTGCCACGGGGCTGCTTCTGAGCACGGAGGCACGCCTACAAGCCAGCTGAGATGGGCTTTGCCTAAGAGTGAGGGAAGTGTCGAGCGGAACAAGGGATGTGCTGCACAGCTTCCCTTGCAGGAAGATTCCCTCCTGGGACGCTGACTTCTCATGCCTTAGTGCCCTGCTTTGTTTGGAGGCTGTTTGCGGACAGCAGCACACACAGCGGGAAGGTGCGCGCTGGCCAGCTAAAATTCTCGGCAGATTGAAGCGCAAGCGAGGCACCTGCTCGCAGTTTGTCCCGAGCATGGGAAGCAGCATGCTGCGTGCCCAGAGTACATCTCGCTCTGTCCTGCCTGCCACGGGGTTGCTTCTGAGCACGGAGGCACGCCTACAAGCCAGCTGAGATGGGCTTTGCCTAAGAGTCAGGGAAGTGGCGAGCGGAACAAGAAATGGGCTGCACAGCTTCCCTCGCAGGCAGATTCCCTCCTGCTGTGCCTACTTCTCCTGCCTAAGCGCCCTGCTTTGTTTGGAGGCTGTTTGCGGACAGCAGCACACACAGCGGGAAGGTGCACGCTGATCAGCTCCAAGTCTCGGCAGATAGAAGGGCAAGCGAGGCACCTGCTCGCGGTTTGTCCCGAGCATGGGAAGCAGCATGCTGCGTGCCCAGAGTACTTCTCGCACTGTCCTGCCTTCCTCGGGTCTGCTTCTGAGCACGGAGGCACGCCTACAAGCCAGCTGAGATGTGCTTTGCCTAAGAGTGAGGGAAGTGGCGAGCGGAACAAGGGATGTGCTGCACAGCTTCCCTCGCAGGCAGATTCCCTCCTGGGGCACTTACTTCTCTTGCCTTAGTGCCCTGCTTTGTTTGGAGGCTGTTTGCGGACAGCAGCACACACAGCGGGAAGGTGCGCGCTGGCCAGCTAAAATTCTCGGCAGATTGAAGTGCAAGCGAGGCACCTGCTCGCAGTTTGTCCGGGAATGGGAAGCAGCATGCTGCGTGCCCAGAGTACTTCTCGCACTGTCCTGCCTGCCACGGGGCTGCTTCTGAGCACGGAGGTATGCATACAAGCCAGCTGAGATGGGCTTTGCCTAAAGAGTGAGGGAAGCGGCGAGCGGAACAAGGGATGTGCTGCACAGCTTCCCTCGCAGGCAGATTCCCTCCTGGGGCACTTACTTCTCTTGCCTTAGTGCCCTGCTTTGTTTGGAGGCTGTTTGCAGACAGGAGCGCACACAGCGGGAAGGTGCGCGCTGGCCAGCTCCAAGTCTCGGCAGATAGAAGGGCAAGCGAGGCACCTGCTCGCAGTTTGTCCCGAGCATGGGAAGCAGCATGCTGCGTGCCCAGAAGACATCTCGCTCTGTCCTGCCTGCCACGGGGCTGCTTCTGAGCACGGAGGCACGCCTACAAGCCAGTTGAGATGGGCTTTGCCTAAGAGTGAGGGAAGTGGCGAGCGGAACAAGAAACGGGCTGCACAGCTACCCTCGCAGGCAGATTCCCTCCTTCTGTGCCTACTTCTCCTGCCTAAGCGCCCTGCTTTGTTTGGAGGCTGTTTGCGGACAGCAGCACACACAGCGGGAAGGTGCGCGCTGGCCAGCTCCAAGTCTCGGCAGATTGAAGCGCAAGCGAGGCACCTGCTCGCGGTTTGTCCCGAGCATGGGAAGCAGCATGCTGCGTGCCCAGAGTACTTCTCGCACTGTCCTGCCTGCCACGGGGCTGCTTCTGAGCACGGAGGTATGCATACAAGCCAGCTGAGATGGGCTTTGCCTAAAGAGTGAGGGAAGCGGCGAGCGGAACAAGAAATGGGCTGCACAGCTTCCCTCGCAGGCAGATTCCCTCCTGGGGCACTTACTTCTCTTGCCTTAGTGCTCTGCTTTGTTTGGAGGCTGTTTGCGGACAGCAGCACACACAGCGGGAAGGTGCGCGCTGGCCAGCTAAAATTCTCGGCAGATTGAAGCGCAAGCGAGGCACCTGCTCGCAGTTTGTCCCGGGCATGGGAAGCAGCATGCTGCGTGCCCAGAGTACATCTCGCTCTGTCCTGCCTGCCACGGGGTTGCTTCTGAGCACGGAGGCACGCCTACAAGCCAGCTGAGATGGGCTTTGCCTAAGAGTCAGGGAAGTGGCGAGCGGAACAAGAAATGGGCTGCACAGCTTCCCTCGCAGGCAGATTCCCTCCTGCTGTGCCTACTTCTCCTGCCTAAGCGCCCTGCTTTGTTTGGAGGCTGTTTGCGGACAGCAGCACACACAGCGGGAAGGTGCACGCTGATCAGCTCCAAGTCTCGGCAGATAGAAGCGCAAGCGAGGCACCTGCTCGCGGTTTGTCCCGAGCATGGGAAGCAGCATGCTGCGTGCCCAGAGTACTTCTCGCACTGTCCTGCCTTCCTCGGGTCTGCTTCTGAGCACGGAGGCACGCCTACAAGCCAGCTGAGATGTGCTTTGCCTAAGAGTGAGGGAAGCGGCGAGCAGAACAAGGGATGTGCTGCACAGCTTCCCTCGCAGGCAGATTCCCTCCTGGGGCACTTACTTCTCTTGCCTTAGTGCCCTGCTTTGTTTGGAGGCTGTTTGCGGACAGGAGCGCACACAGCGGGAAGGTGCGCGCTGGCCAGCTCCAAGTCTCGGCAGATAGAAGGGCAAGCGAGGCACCTGCTCGCAGTTTGTCCCGAGCATGGGAAGCAGCATGCTGCGTGCCCAGAAGACATCTCCCTCTGTCCTGCCTGCCACGGGGCTGCTTCTGAGCACGGAGGCACGCCTACAAGCCAGCTGAGATGGGCTTTGCCTAAGAGTGAGGGAAGTGTCGAGCGGAACAAGGGATGTGCTGCACAGCTTCCCTTGCAGGAAGATTCCCTCCTGGGACGCTGACTTCTCATGCCTTAGTGCCCTGCTTTGTTTGGAGGCTGTTTGCGGACAGCAGCACACACAGCGGGAAGGTGCACGCTGGCCAGCTAAAATTCTCGGCAGATTGAAGCGCAAGCGAGGCACCTGCTCGCAGTTTGTCCCGGGCATGGGAAGCAGCATGCTGCGTGCCCAGAGTACATCTCGCTCTGTCCTGCCTGCCACGGGGTTGCTTCTGAGCACGGAGGCACGCCTACAAGCCAGCTGAGATGGGCTTTGCCTAAGAGTCAGGGAAGTGGCGAGCGGAACAAGAAATGGGCTGCACAGCTTCCCTCGCAGGCAGATTCCCTCCTGCTGTGCCTACTTCTCCTGCCTAAGCGCCCTGCTTTGTTTGGAGGCTGTTTGCGGACAGCAGCACACACAGCGGGAAGGTGCACGCTGGTCAGCTCCAAGTCTCGGCAGATAGAAGCGCAAGCGAGGCACCTGCTCGCGGTTTGTCCCGGGCATGGGAAGCAGCATGCTGCGTGCCCAGATGACATCCCGCACTGTCCTGCCTTCCTCGGGGCTGCTTCTGAGCACGGAGGCACGCCTACAAGCCAGCTGAGATGTGCTTTGCCTAAGAGTGAGGGAAGTGGCGAGCGGAACAAGGGATGTGCTGCACAGCTTCCCTCGCAGGCAGATTCCCTCCTGGGGCACTTACTTCTCTTGCCTTAGTGCCCTGCTTTGTTTGGAGGCTGTTTGTGGACAGCAGCACACACAGTGGGAAGGTGCGCGCTGGCCAGCTAAAATTCGCGGCAGATTGAAGCGCAAGCGAGGCACCTGCTCGCAGTTTGTCCCGAGCATGGGAAGCAGCATGCTGCGTGCCCAGAAGACATCTCGCTCTGTCCTGCCTGCCACGGGGCTGCTTCTGAGCACGGAGGCATGCCTACAAGCCAGTTGAGATGGGCTTTGCCTAAGAGTGAGGGAAGTGGCGAGCGGAACAAGAAATGGGCTGCACAGCTACCCTCGCAGGCAGATTCCCTCCTTCTGTGCCTACTTCTCCTGCCTAAGCGCCCTGCTTTGTTTGGAGGCTGTTTGCGGACAGCAGCACACACAGCGGGAAGGTGCGCGCTGGTCAGCTCCAAGTCTCGGCAGATTGAAGCGCAAGCGAGGCACCTGCTCGCGGTTTGTCCCGAGCATGGGAAGCAGCATGCTGCGTGCCCAGAGTACTTCTCGCACTGTCCTGCCTGCCACGGGGCTGCTTCTGAGCACGGAGGTATGCATACAAGCCAGCTGAGATGGGCTTTGCCTAAAGAGTGAGGGAAGCGGCGAGCGGAACAAGGGATGTGCTGCACAGCTTCCCTCGCAGGCAGATTCCCTCCTGGGGCACTTACTTCTCTTGCCTTAGTGCCCTGCTTTGTTTGGAGGCTGTTTGCGGACAGGAGCGCACACAGCGGGAAGGTGCGCGCTGGCCAGCTCCAAGTCTCGGCAGATAGAAGGGCAAGCGAGGCACCTGCTCGCAGTTTGTCCCGAGCATGGGAAGCAGCATGCTGCGTGCCCAGAAGACATCTCGCTCTGTCCTGCCTGCCACGGGGCTGCTTCTGAGCACGGAGGCACGCCTACAAGCCAGCTGAGATGGGCTTTGCCTAAGAGTGAGGGAAGTGTCGAGCGGAACAAGGGATGTGCTGCACAGCTTCCCTTGCAGGAAGATTCCCTCCTGGGACGCTGACTTCTCATGCCTTAGTGCCCTGCTTTGTTTGGAGGCTGTTTGCGGACAGCAGCACACACAGCGGGAAGGTGCACGCTGGTCAGCTCCAAGTCTCGGCAGATAGAAGCGCAAGCGAGGCACCTGCTCGCGGTTTGTCCCGGGCATGGGAAGCAGCATGCTGCGTGCCCAGAAGACATCTCGCACTGTCCTTCCTGCCACGGGGCTGCTTCTGAGCACGGAGGCACGCCTACAAGCCAGTTGAGATGGGCTTTGCCTAAGAGTGAGGGAAGTGGCGAGCGGAACAAGAAATGGGCTGCACAGCTTCCCTCGCAGGCAGATTCCCTCCTGGGGCACTTACTTCTCTTGCCTTAGTGCTCTGCTTTGTTTGGAGGCTGTTTGCGGACAGCAGCACACACAGCGGGAAGGTGCGCGCTGGCCAGCTAAAATTCTCGGCAGATTGAAGCGCAAGCGAGGCACCTGCTCGCAGTTTGTCCCGGGCATGGGAAGCAGCATGCTGCGTGCCCAGAGTACATCTCGCTCTGTCCTGCCTGCCACGGGGTTGCTTCTGAGCACGGAGGCACGCCTACAAGCCAGCTGAGATGGGCTTTGCCTAAGAGTGAGGGAAGTGGCGAGCGGAACAAAAAATGGGCTGCACAGCTTCCCTCGCAGGCAGATTCCCTCCTGCTGTGCCTACTTCTCCTGCCTAAGCGCCCTGCTTTGTTTGGAGGCTGTTTGCGGACAGCAGCACACACAGCGGGAAGGTGCACGCTGATCAGCTCCAAGTCTCGGCAGATAGAAGCGCAAGCGAGGCACCTGCTCGCGGTTTGTCCCGAGCATGGGAAGCAGCATGCTGCGTGCCCAGAGTACTTCTCGCACTGTCCTGCCTTCCTCGGGTCTGCTTCTGAGCACGGAGGCACGCCTACAAGCCAGCTGAGATGTGCTTTGCCTAAGAGTGAGGGAAGTGGCGAGCGGAACAAGGGATGTGCTGCACAGCTTCCCTCGCAGGCAGATTCCCTCCTGGGGCACTTACTTCTCTTGCCTTAGTGCCCTGCTTTGTTTGGAGGCTGTTTGTGGACAGCAGCACACACAGCGGGAAGGTGCGCGCTGGCCAGCTAAAATTCTCGGCAGATTGAAGCGCAAGCGAGGCACCTGCTCGCAGTTTGTCCGGGAATGGGAAGCAGCATGCTGCGTGCCCAGAGTACTTCTCGCACTGTCCTGCCTGCCACGGGGCTGCCTCTGAGCACGGAGGTATGCATACAAGCCAGCTGAGATGGGCTTTGCCTAAAGAGTGAGGGAAGCGGCGAGCGGAACAAGGGATGTGCTGCACAGCTTCCCTCGCAGGCAGATTCCCTCCTGGGGCACTTACTTCTCTTGCCTTAGTGCCCTGCTTTGTTTGGAGGCTGTTTGCGGACAGGAGCGCACACAGCGGGAAGGTGCGCGCTGGCCAGCTCCAAGTCTCGGCAGATAGAAGGGCAAGCGAGGCACCTGCTCGCAGTTTGTCCCGAGCATGGGAAGCAGCATGCTGCGTGCCCAGAAGACATCTCCCTCTGTCCTGCCTGCCACGGGGCTGCTTCTGAGCACGGAGGCACGCCTACAAGCCAGCTGAGATGGGCTTTGCCTAAGAGTGAGGGAAGTGTCGAGCGGAACAAGGGATGTGCTGCACAGCTTCCCTTGCAGGAAGATTCCCTCCTGGGACGCTGACTTCTCATGCCTTAGTGCCCTGCTTTGTTTGGAGGCTGTTTGCGGACAGCAGCACACACAGCGGGAAGGTGCACGCTGGCCAGCTAAAATTCTCGGCAGATTGAAGCGCAAGCGAGGCACCTGCTCGCAGTTTGTCCCGAGCATGGGAAGCAGCATGCTGCGTGCCCAGAGTACATCTCGCTCTGTCCTGCCTGCCACGGGGTTGCTTCTGAGCACGGAGGCACGCCTACAAGCCAGTTGAGATGGGCTTTGCCTAAGAGTGAGGCAAGCGGCAAGCGGAACAAGGGATGTGCTGCACAGCTTCCCTCGCAGGCAGATTCCCTCCTGGGGCACTTACTTCTCCTGCCTAAGCGCCCTGCTTTGTTTGGAGGCTGTTTGCGGACAGCAGCGCACACAGCGGGAAGGTGCGCGCTGGCCAGCTAAAATTCTCGGCAGATAGAAGGGCAAGCGAGGCACCTGCTCGCGGTTTGTCCCGAGCATGGGAAGCAGCATGCTGCGTGCCCAGAGTACTTCTCGCACTGTCCTGCCTGCCACGGGGCTGCTTCTGAGCACGGAGGCATGCCTACAAGCAAGCTGAGATGTGCTTTGCCTAAGAGTGAGGGAAGCGGCGAGCAGAACAAGGGATGTGCTGCACAGCTTTCCTTGCAGACAGATTCCCTCCTGGGGCGCTTACTTCTCTTGCCTTAGTGCTCTGCTTTGTTTGGAGGCTGTTTGCGGACAGCAGCACACACAGCGGGAAGGTGCGCGCTGGTCAGCTCCAAGTCTCGGCAGATTGAAGCGCAAGCGAGGCACCTACTTGCGGTTTGTCCGGGAATGGGAAGCAGCATGCTGCGTGCCCAGAGTACTTCTCGCACTGTCCTGCCTGCCACGGGGCTGTTTCTGAGCACGGAGGCACGCCTACAAGCCAGCTGAGATGGGCTTTGCCTAAGAGTCAGGGAAGTGGCGAGCGGAACAAGAAATGGGCTGCACAGCTTCCCTCGCAGGCAGATTCCCTCCTGCTGTGCCTACTTCTCCTGCCTAAGCGCCCTGCTTTGTTTGGAGGCTGTTTGCGGACAGCAGCACACACAGCGGGAAGGTGCGCGCTGGCCAGCTCCAAGTCTCGGCAGATAGAAGCGCAAGCGAGGCACCTGCTCGCGGTTTGTCCCGAGCATGGGAAGCAGCATGCTGCGTGCCCAGAGTACTTCTCGCACTGTCCTGCCTGCCACGGGGCTGCTTCTGAGCACGGAGGTATGCATACAAGCCAGCTGAGATGGGCTTTGCCTAAAGAGTGAGGGAAGCGGCGAGCGGAACAAGGGATGTGCTGCACAGCTTCCCTCGCAGGCAGATTCCCTCCTGGGGCACTTACTTCTCTTGCCTTAGTGCCCTGCTTTGTTTGGAGGCTGTTTGCGGACAGGAGCGCACACAGCGGGAAGGTGCGCGCTGGCCAGCTCCAAGTCTCGGCAGATAGAAGGGCAAGCGAGGCACCTGCTCGCAGTTTGTCCCGAGCATGGGAAGCAGCATGCTGCGTGCCCAGAAGACATCTCGCTCTGTCCTGCCTGCCACGGGGCTGCTTCTGAGCACGGAGGCACGCCTACAAGCCAGCTGAGATGGGCTTTGCCTAAGAGTGAGGGAAGTGTCGAGCGGAACAAGGGATGTGCTGCACAGCTTCCCTTGCAGGAAGATTCCCTCCTGGGACGCTGACTTCTCATGCCTTAGTGCCCTGCTTTGTTTGGAGGCTGTTTGCGGACAGCAGCACACACAGCGGGAAGGTGCACGCTGGTCAGCTCCAAGTCTCGGCAGATAGAAGCGCAAGCGAGGCACCTGCTCGCGGTTTGTACCGGGCATGGGAAGCAGCATGCTGCGTGCCCAGAAGACATCTCGCACTGTCCTTCCTGCCACGGGGCTGCTTCTGAGCATGGAGGCACGCCTACAAGCCAGTTGAGATGGGCTTTGCCTAAGAGTGAGGGAAGTGGCGAGCGGAACAAGAAATGGGCTGCACAGCTTCCCTCACAGGCAGATTCCCTCCTGGGGCACTTACTTCTCTTGCCTTAGTGCTCTGCTTTGTTTGGAGGCTGTTTGCGGACAGCAGCACACACAGCGGGAAGGTGCGCGCTGGCCAGCTAAAATTCTCGGCAGATTGAAGCGCAAGCGAGGCACCTGCTCGCAGTTTGTCCCGGGCATGGGAAGCAGCATGCTGCGTGCCCAGAGTACATCTCGCTCTGTCCTGCCTGCCACGGGGTTGCTTCTGAGCACGGAGGCACGCCTACAAGCCAGCTGAGATGGGCTTTGCCTAAGAGTGAGGGAAGTGGCGAGCGGAACAAAAAATGGGCTGCACAGCTTCCCTCGCAGGCAGATTCCCTCCTGCTGTGCCTACTTCTCCTGCCTAAGCGCCCTGCTTTGTTTGGAGGCTGTTTGCGGACAGCAGCACACACAGCGGGAAGGTGCACGCTGATCAGCTCCAAGTCTCGGCAGATAGAAGCGCAAGCGAGGCACCTGCTCGCGGTTTGTCCCGAGCATGGGAAGCAGCATGCTGCGTGCCCAGAGTACTTCTCGCACTGTCCTGCCTTCCTCGGGTCTGCTTCTGAGCACGGAGGCACGCCTACAAGCCAGCTGAGATGTGCTTTGCCTAAGAGTGAGGGAAGTGGCGAGCGGAACAAGGGATGTGCTGCACAGCTTCCCTCGCAGGCAGATTCCCTCCTGGGGCACTTACTTCTCTTGCCTTAGTGCCCTGCTTTGTTTGGAGGCTGTTTGCGGACAGCAGCACACACAGCGGGAAGGTGCGCGCTGGCCAGCTAAAATTCTCGGCAGATTGAAGCGCAAGCGAGGCACCTGTTCGCAGTTTGTCCGGGAATGGGAAGCAGCATGCTGCGTGCCCAGAGTACTTCTCGCACTGTCCTGCCTGCCACGGGGCTGCTTCTGAGCACGGAGGTATGCATACAAGCCAGCTGAGATGGGCTTTGCCTAAAGAGTGAGGGAAGCGGCGAGCGGAACAAGGGATGTGCTGCACAGCTTCCCTCGCAGGCAGATTCCCTCCTGGGGCACTTACTTCTCTTGCCTTAGTGCCCTGCTTTGTTTGGAGGCTGTTTGCGGACAGGAGCGCACACAGCGGGAAGGTGCGCGCTGGCCAGCTCCAAGTCTCGGCAGATAGAAGGGCAAGCGAGGCACCTGCTCGCAGTTTGTCCCGAGCATGGGAAGCAGCATGCTGCGTGCCCAGAAGACATCTCGCTCTGTCCTGCCTGCCACGGGGCTGCTTCTGAGCACGGAGGCACGCCTACAAGCCAGCTGAGATGGGCTTTGCCTAAGAGTGAGGGAAGTGTCGAGCGGAACAAGGGATGTGCTGCACAGCTTCCCTTGCAGGAAGATTCCCTCCTGGGACGCTGACTTCTCATGCCTTAGTGCCCTGCTTTGTTTGGAGGCTGTTTGCGGACAGCAGCACACACAGCGGGAAGGTGCACGCTGGTCAGCTCCAAGTCTCGGCAGATAGAAGCGCAAGCGAGGCACCTGCTCGCGGTTTGTCCCGGGCATGGGAAGCAGCATGCTGCGTGCCCAGAAGACATCTCGCACTGTCCTTCCTGCCACGGGGCTGCTTCTGAGCACGGAGGCACGCCTACAAGCAAGCTGAGATGGGCTTTGCCTAAGAGTGAGGGAAGTGGCGAGCGGAACAAAAAATGGGCTGCACAGCTTCCCTCGCAGGCAGATTCCCTCCTGCTGTGCCTACTTCTCCTGCCTAAGCGCCCTGCTTTGTTTGGAGGCTGTTTGCGGACAGCAGCACACACAGCGGGAAGGTGCACGCTGATCAGCTCCAAGTCTCGGCAGATAGAAGCGCAAGCGAGGCACCTGCTCGCGGTTTGTCCCGAGCATGGGAAGCAGCATGCTGCGTGCCCAGAGTACTTCTCGCACTGTCCTGCCTTCCTCGGGTCTGCTTCTGAGCACGGAGGCACGCCTACAAGCCAGCTGAGATGGGCTTTGCCTAAGAGTGAGGGAAGTGGCGAGCGGAACAAGGGATGTGCTGCACAGCTTCCCTCGCAGGCAGATTCCCTCCTGGGGCACTTACTTCTCTTGCCTTAGTGCCCTGCTTTGTTTGGAGGCTGTTTGCGGACAGCAGCACACACAGCGGGAAGGTGCGCGCTGGCCAGCTAAAATTCTCGGCAGATTGAAGCGCAAGCGAGGCACCTGCTCGCAGTTTGTCCGGGAATGGGAAGCAGCATGCTGCGTGCCCAGAGTACTTCTCGCACTGTCCTGCCTGCCACGGGGCTGCTTCTGAGCACGGAGGTATGCATACAAGCCAGCTGAGATGGGCTTTGCCTAAAGAGTGAGGGAAGCGGCGAGCGGAACAAGGGATGTGCTGCACAGCTTCCCTCGCAGGCAGATTCCCTCCTGGGGCACTTACTTCTCTTGCCTTAGTGCCCTGCTTTGTTTGGAGGCTGTTTGCGGACAGGAGCGCACACAGCGGGAAGGTGCGCGCTGGCCAGCTCCAAGTCTCGGCAGATAGAAGGGCAAGCGAGGCACCTGCTCGCAGTTTGTCCCGAGCATGGGAAGCAGCATGCTGCGTGCCCAGAAGACATCTCGCTCTGTCCTGCCTGCCACGGGGCTGCTTCTGAGCACGGAGGCACGCCTACAAGCCAGCTGAGATGGGCTTTGCCTAAGAGTGAGGGAAGTGTCGAGCGGAACAAGGGATGTGCTGCACAGCTTCCCCTTGCAGGAAGATTCCCTCCCTGGGACGCTGACTTCTCATGCCTTAGTGCCCTGCTTTGTTTGGAGGCTGTTTGCGGACAGCAGCACACACAGCGGGAAGGTGCACGCTGGTCAGCTCCAAGTCTCGGCAGATAGAAGCGCAAGCGAGACCTGCTCGCGGTTTGTCCCGGGCATGGGAAGCAGCATGCTGCGTGCCCAGAAGACATCTCGCACTGTCCTTCCTGCCACGGGGCTGCTTCTGAGCACGGAGGCACGCCTACAAGCCAGTTGAGATGGGCTTTGCCTAAGAGTGAGGGAAGTGGCGAGCGGAACAAGAAATGGGCTGCACAGCTTCCCTCGCAGGCAGATTCCCTCCTGGGGCACTTACTTCTCTTGCCTTAGTGCTCTGCTTTGTTTGGAGGCTGTTTGCGGACAGCAGCACACACAGCGGGAAGGTGCGCGCTGGCCAGCTAAAATTCTCGGCAGATTGAAGCGCAAGTGAGGCACCTGCTCGCAGTTTGTCCCGGGCATGGGAAGCAGCATGCTGCGTGCCCAGAGTACATCTCGCTCTGTCCTGCCTGCCACGGGGTTGCTTCTGAGCACGGAGGCACGCCTACAAGCAAGCTGAGATGGGCTTTGCCTAAGAGTGAGGGAAGTGGCGAGCGGAACAAAAAATGGGCTGCACAGCTTCCCTCGCAGGCAGATTCCCTCCTGCTGTGCCTACTTCTCCTGCCTAAGCGCCCTGCTTTGTTTGGAGGCTGTTTGCGGACAGCAGCACACACAGCGGGAAGGTGCACGCTGATCAGCTCCAAGTCTCGGCAGATAGAAGCGCAAGCGAGGCACCTGCTCGCGGTTTGTCCCGAGCATGGGAAGCAGCATGCTGCGTGCCCAGAGTACTTCTCGCACTGTCCTGCCTTCCTCGGGTCTGCTTCTGAGCACGGAGGCACGCCTACAAGCCAGCTGAGATGTGCTTTGCCTAAGAGTGAGGGAAGTGGCGAGCGGAACAAGGGATGTGCTGCACAGCTTCCCTCGCAGGCAGATTCCCTCCTGGGGCACTTACTTCTCTTGCCTTAGTGCCCTGCTTTGTTTGGAGGCTGTTTGCGGACAGCAGCACACACAGCGGGAAGGTGCGCGCTGGCCAGCTAAAATTCTCGGCAGATTGAAGCGCAAGCGAGGCACCTGTTCGCAGTTTGTCCGGGAATGGGAAGCAGCATGCTGCGTGCCCAGAGTACTTCTCGCACTGTCCTGCCTGCCACGGGGCTGCTTCTGAGCACGGAGGTATGCATACAAGCCAGCTGAGATGGGCTTTGCCTAAAGAGTGAGGGAAGCGGCGAGCGGAACAAGGGATGTGCTGCACAGCTTCCCTCGCAGGCAGATTCCCTCCTGGGGCACTTACTTCTCTTGCCTTAGTGCCCTGCTTTGTTTGGAGGCTGTTTGCGGACAGGAGCGCACACAGCGGGAAGGTGCGCGCTGGCCAGCTCCAAGTCTCGGCAGATAGAAGGGCAAGCGAGGCACCTGCTCGCAGTTTGTCCCGAGCATGGGAAGCAGCATGCTGCGTGCCCAGAAGACATCTCGCTCTGTCCTGCCTGCCACGGGGCTGCTTCTGAGCACGGAGGCACGCCTACAAGCCAGCTGAGATGGGCTTTGCCTAAGAGTGAGGGAAGTGTCGAGCGGAACAAGGGATGTGCTGCACAGCTTCCCTTGCAGGAAGATTCCCTCCTGGGACGCTGACTTCTCATGCCTTAGTGCCCTGCTTTGTTTGGAGGCTGTTTGCGGACAGCAGCACACACAGCGGGAAGGTGCACGCTGGTCAGCTCCAAGTCTCGGCAGATAGAAGCGCAAGCGAGGCACCTGCTCGCGGTTTGTCCCGGGCATGGGAAGCAGCATGCTGCGTGCCCAGAAGACATCTCGCACTGTCCTTCCTGCCACGGGGCTGCTTCTGAGCACGGAGGCACGCCTACAAGCAAGCTGAGATGGGCTTTGCCTAAGAGTGAGGGAAGTGGCGAGCGGAACAAAAAATGGGCTGCACAGCTTCCCTCGCAGGCAGATTCCCTCCTGCTGTGCCTACTTCTCCTGCCTAAGCGCCCTGCTTTGTTTGGAGGCTGTTTGCGGACAGCAGCACACACAGCGGGAAGGTGCACGCTGATCAGCTCCAAGTCTCGGCAGATAGAAGCGCAAGCGAGGCACCTGCTCGCGGTTTGTCCCGAGCATGGGAAGCAGCATGCTGCGTGCCCAGAGTACTTCTCGCACTGTCCTGCCTTCCTCGGGTCTGCTTCTGAGCACGGAGGCACGCCTACAAGCCAGCTGAGATGGGCTTTGCCTAAGAGTGAGGGAAGTGGCGAGCGGAACAAGGGATGTGCTGCACAGCTTCCCTTGCAGGAAGATTCCCTCCTGGGGCACTTACTTCTCTTGCCTTAGTGCCCTGCTTTGTTTGGAGGCTGTTTGCGGACAGCAGCACACACAGCGGGAAGGTGCGCGCTGGCCAGCTAAAATTCTCGGCAGATTGAAGCGCAAGCGAGGCACCTGCTCGCAGTTTGTCCGGGAATGGGAAGCAGCATGCTGCGTGCCCAGAGTACTTCTCGCACTGTCCTGCCTGCCACGGGGCTGCTTCTGAGCACGGAGGTATGCATACAAGCCAGCTGAGATGGGCTTTGCCTAAAGAGTGAGGGAAGCGGCGAGCGGAACAAGGGATGTGCTGCACAGCTTCCCTCGCAGGCAGATTCCCTCCTGGGGCACTTACTTCTCTTGCCTTAGTGCCCTGCTTTGTTTGGAGGCTGTTTGCGGACAGGAGCGCACACAGCGGGAAGGTGCGCGCTGGCCAGCTCCAAGTCTCGGCAGATAGAAGGGCAAGCGAGGCACCTGCTCGCAGTTTGTCCCGAGCATGGGAATGGGAAGCAGCATGCTGCGTGCCCAGAAGACATCTCGCTCTGTCCTGCCTGCCACGGGGCTGCTTCTGAGCACGGAGGCACGCCTACAAGCCAGCTGAGATGGGCTTTGCCTAAGAGTGAGGGAAGTGTCGAGCGGAACAAGGGATGTGCTGCACAGCTTCCCTTGCAGGAAGATTCCCTCCTGGGACGCTGACTTCTCATGCCTTAGTGCCCTGCTTTGTTTGGAGGCTGTTTGCGGACAGCAGCACACACAGCGGGAAGGTGCACGCTGGTCAGCTCCAAGTCTCGGCAGATAGAAGCGCAAGCGAGGCACCTGCTCGCGGTTTGTCCCGGGCATGGGAAGCAGCATGCTGCGTGCCCAGAAGACATCTCGCACTGTCCTTCCTGCCACGGGGCTGCTTCTGAGCACGGAGGCACGCCTACAAGCCAGTTGAGATGGGCATGCCTAAGAGTGAGGGAAGTGGCGAGCGGAACAAGAAATGGGCTGCACAGCTTCCCTCGCAGGCAGATTCCCTCCTGGGGCACTTACTTCTCTTGCCTTAGTGCTCTGCTTTGTTTGGAGGCTGTTTGCGGACAGCAGCACACACAGCGGGAAGGTGCGCGCTGGCCAGCTAAAATTCTCGGCAGATTGAAGCGCAAGTGAGGCACCTGCTCGCAGTTTGTCCCGAGCATGGGAAGCAGCATGCTGCGTGCCCAGAAGACATCTCGCTCTGTCCTGCCTGCCACGGGGCTGCTTCTGAGCACGGAGGCATGCCTACAAGCAAGCTGAGATGTGCTTTGCCCAAGAGTGAGCGATGCGGCGAGCAGAACAAGGGATGTGCTGCACAGCTTCCCTTGCAGGCAGATTCCCTACTGGGGTGCTTACTTCTCTTGCCTTAGTGCCCTGCTTTGTTTGGAGGCTGTTTGCGGACAGCAGCACACACAGCGGGAAGGTGCGCGCTGGCCAGCTCCAAGTCTCGGCAGATTGAAGCGCAAGCGAGGCACCTGCTCGCAGTTTGTCCCGGGCATGGGAAGCAGCATGCTGCGTGAACAGAGTACTTCTCGCACTGACCTGCCTGCCACGGGGCTGCTTCTGAGCATGGAGGCACGCCTACAAGCCAGTTGAGATGGGCTTTGCCTAAGAGTGAGGCAAGCGGCAAGCGGAACAAGGGATGTGCTGCACAGCTTCCCTCGCAGGCAGATTCCCTCCTGGGGCACTTACTTCTCCTGCCTAAGCGCCCTGCTTTGTTTGGAGGCTGTTTGTGGACAGCAGCGCACACAGCGGGAAGGTGCGCGCTGGCCAGCTCCAAGTCTCGGCAGATAGAAGGGCAAGCGAGGCACCTGCTCGCGGTTTGTCCCGAGCATGGGAAGCAGCATGCTGCGTGCCCAGAGTACTTCTCGCACTGTCCTGCCTGCCACGGGGCTGCTTCTGAGCACGGAGGCATGCCTACAAGCAAGCTGAGATGTGCTTTGCCTAAGAGTGAGGGAAGCGGCGAGCAGAACAAGGGATGTGCTGCACAGCTTTCCTTGCAGACAGATTCCCTCCTGGGGCGCTTACTTCTCTTGCCTTAGTGCCCTGCTTTGTTTGGAGGCTGTTTGCGGACAGCAGCACACACAGCGGGAAGGTGCGCGCTGGTCAGCTCCAAGTCTCGGCAGATAGAAGCGCAAGCGAGGCACCTACTTGCGGTTTGTCCGGGAATGGGAAGCAGCATGCTGCGTGCCCAGAGTACTTCTCGCACTGTCCTGCCTGCCACGGGGCTGCTTCTGAGCACGGAGGTATGCATACAAGCCAGCTGAGATGGGCTTTGCCTAAAGAGTGAGGGAAGCGGCGAGCGGAACAAGGGATGTGCTGCACAGCTTCCCTCGCAGGCAGATTCCCTCCTGGGGCGCTTACTTCTCTTGCCTTAGTGCCCTGCTTTGTTTGGAGGCTGTTTGCGGACAGCAGCACACACAGCGGGAAGGTGCGCGCTGGCCAGCTAAAATTCTCGGCAGATTGAAGCGCAAGCGAGGCACCTGTTCGCAGTTTGTCCGGGAATGGGAAGCAGCATGCTGCGTGCCCAGAGTACTTCTCGCACTGTCCTGCCTGCCACGGGGCTGCTTCTGAGCACGGAGGTATGCATACAAGCCAGCTGAGATGGGCTTTGCCTAAAGAGTGAGGGAAGCGGCGAGCGGAACAAGGGATGTGCTGCACAGCTTCCCTCGCAGGCAGATTCCCTCCTGGGGCACTTACTTCTCTTGCCTTAGTGCCCTGCTTTGTTTGGAGGCTGTTTGCGGACAGGAGCGCACACAGCGGGAAGGTGCGCGCTGGCCAGCTCCAAGTCTCGGCAGATAGAAGGGCAAGCGAGGCACCTGCTCGCAGTTTGTCCCGAGCATGGGAAGCAGCATGCTGCGTGCCCAGAAGACATCTCGCTCTGTCCTGCCTGCCACGGGGCTGCTTCTGAGCACGGAGGCACGCCTACAAGCCAGCTGAGATGGGCTTTGCCTAAGAGTGAGGGAAGTGTCGAGCGGAACAAGGGATGTGCTGCACAGCTTCCCTTGCAGGAAGATTCCCTCCTGGGACGCTGACTTCTCATGCCTTAGTGCCCTGCTTTGTTTGGAGGCTGTTTGCGGACAGCAGCACACACAGCGGGAAGGTGCACGCTGGTCAGCTCCAAGTCTCGGCAGATAGAAGCGCAAGCGAGGCACCTGCTCGCGGTTTGTCCCGGGCATGGGAAGCAGCATGCTGCGTGCCCAGAAGACATCTCGCACTGTCCTTCCTGCCACGGGGCTGCTTCTGAGCACGGAGGCACGCCTACAAGCCAGCTGAGATGGGCTTTGCCTAAGAGTCAGGGAAGTGGCGAGCGGAACAAGAAATGGGCTGCACAGCTTCCCTCGCAGGCAGATTCCCTCCTGCTGTGCCTACTTCTCCTGCCTAAGCGCCCTGCTTTGTTTGGAGGCTGTTTGCGGACAGCAGCACACACAGCGGGAAGGTGCACGCTGGTCAGCTCCAAGTCTCGGCAGATAGAAGCGCAAGCGAGGCACCTGCTCGCGGTTTGTCCCGGGCATGGGAAGCAGCATGCTGCGTGCCCAGAAGACATCTCCCTCTGTCCTGCCTGCCACGGGGCTGCTTCTGAGCACGGAGGCACGCCTACAAGCCAGCTGAGATGGGCTTTGCCTAAGAGTGAGGGAAGTGTCGAGCGGAACAAGGGATGTGCTGCACAGCTTCCCTTGCAGGAAGATTCCCTCCTGGGATGCTGACTTCTCATGCCTTAGTGCCCTGCTTTGTTTGGAGGCTGTTTGCGGACAGCAGCACACACAGCGGGAAGGTGCACGCTGGTCAGCTAAAATTCTCGGCAGATTGAAGCGCAAGCGAGGCACCTGCTCGCAGTTTGTCCCGAGCATGGGAAGCAGCATGCTGCGTGCCCAGAGTACATCTCGCTCTGTCCTGCCTGCCACGGGGTTGCTTCTGAGCACGGAGGCACGCCTACAAGCCAGCTGAGATGGGCTTTGCCTAAGAGTGAGGGAAGTGGCGAGCGGAACAAGAAATGGGCTGCACAGCTTCCCTCGCAGGCAGATTCCCTCCTGCTGTGCCTACTTCTCCTGCCTAAGCGCCCTGCTTTGTTTGGAGGCTGTTTGCGGACAGCAGCACACACAGCGGGAAGGTGCACGCTGATCAGCTCCAAGTCTCGGCAGATAGAAGCGCAAGCGAGGCACCTGCTCGCGGTTTGTCCCGAGCATGGGAAGCAGCATGCTGCGTGCCCAGAGTACTTCTCGCACTGTCCTGCCTTCCTCGGGTCTGCTTCTGAGCACGGAGGCACGCCTACAAGCCAGCTGAGATGTGCTTTGCCTAAGAGTGAGGGAAGTGGCGAGCGGAACAAGGGATGTGCTGCACAGCTTCCCTCGCAGGCAGATTCCCTCCTGGGGCACTTACTTCTCTTGCCTTAGTGCCCTGCTTTGTTTGGAGGCTGTTTGCGGACAGCAGCACACACAGCGGGAAGGTGCGCGCTGGCCAGCTAAAATTCTCGGCAGATTGAAGCGCAAGCGAGGCACCTGCTCGCAGTTTGTCCGGGAATGGGAAGCAGCATGCTGCGTGCCCAGAGTACTTCTCGCACTGTCCTGCCTGCCACGGGGCTGCTTCTGAGCACGGAGGTATGCATACAAGCCAGCTGAGATGGGCTTTGCCTAAAGAGTGAGGGAAGCGGCGAGCGGAACAAGGGATGTGCTGCACAGCTTCCCTCGCAGGCAGATTCCCTCCTGGGGCACTTACTTCTCTTGCCTTAGTGCCCTGCTTTGTTTGGAGGCTGTTTGCGGACAGGAGCGCACACAGCGGGAAGGTGCGCGCTGGCCAGCTCCAAGTCTCGGCAGATAGAAGGGCAAGCGAGGCACCTGCTCGCAGTTTGTCCCGAGCATGGGAAGCAGCATGCTGCGTGCCCAGAAGACATCTCGCTCTGTCCTGCCTGCCACGGGGCTGCTTCTGAGCACGGAGGCACGCCTACAAGCCAGCTGAGATGGGCTTTGCCTAAGAGTGAGGGAAGTGTCGAGCGGAACAAGGGATGTGCTGCACAGCTTCCCTTGCAGGAAGATTCCCTCCTGGGACGCTGACTTCTCATGCCTTAGTGCCCTGCTTTGTTTGGAGGCTGTTTGCGGACAGCAGCACACACAGCGGGAAGGTGCCCGCTGGTCAGCTCCAAGTCTCGGCAGATAGAAGCGCAAGCGAGGCACCTGCTCGCGGTTTGTCCCGGGCATGGGAAGCAGCATGCTGCGTGCCCAGAAGACATCTCGCACTGTCCTTCCTGCCACGGGGCTGCTTCTGAGCACGGAGGCACGCCTACAAGCCAGTTGAGATGGGCTTTGCCTAAGAGTGAGGGAAGTGGCGAGCGGAACAAGAAATGGGCTGCACAGCTTCCCTCGCAGGCAGATTCCCTCCTGGGGCACTTACTTCTCTTGCCTTAGTGCTCTGCTTTGTTTGGAGGCTGTTTGCGGACAGCAGCACACACAGCGGGAAGGTGCGCGCTGGCCAGCTAAAATTCTCGGCAGATTGAAGCGCAAGTGAGGCACCTGCTCGCAGTTTGTCCCGAGCATGGGAAGCAGCATGCTGCGTGCCCAGAAGACATCTCGCTCTGTCCTGCCTGCCACGGGGCTGCTTCTGAGCACGGAGGCATGCCTACAAGCAAGCTGAGATGTGCTTTGCCCAAGAGTGAGCGATGCGGCGAGCAGAACAAGGGATGTGCTGCACAGCTTCCCTTGCAGGCAGATTCCCTACTGGGGTGCTTACTTCTCTTGCCTTAGTGCCCTGCTTTGTTTGGAGGCTGTTTGCGGACAGCAGCACACACAGCGGGAAGGTGCGCGCTGGCCAGCTCCAAGTCTCGGCAGATTGAAGCGCAAGCGAGGCACCTGCTCGCAGTTTGTCCCGGGCATGGGAAGCAGCATGCTGCGTGAACAGAGTACTTCTCGCACTGACCTGCCTGCCACGGGGCTGCTTCTGAGCATGGAGGCACGCCTACAAGCCAGTTGAGATGGGCTTTGCCTAAGAGTGAGGCAAGCGGCAAGCGGAACAAGGGATGTGCTGCACAGCTTCCCTCGCAGGCAGATTCCCTCCTGGGGCACTTACTTCTCCTGCCTAAGCGCCCTGCTTTGTTTGGAGGCTGTTTGCGGACAGCAGCGCACACAGCGGGAAGGTGCGCGCTGGCCAGCTCCAAGTCTCGGCAGATAGAAGGGCAAGCGAGGCACCTGCTCGCGGTTTGTCCCGAGCATGGGAAGCAGCATGCTGCGTGCCCAGAGTACTTCTCGCACTGTCCTGCCTGCCACGGGGCTGCTTCTGAGCACGGAGGTATGCATACAAGCCAGCTGAGATGGGCTTTGCCTAAGAGTGAGGCAAGCGGCAAGCGGAACAAGGGATGTGCTGCACAGCTTCCCTCGCAGGCAGATTCCCTCCTGGGGCGCTTACTTCTCTTGCCTTAGTGCCCTGCTTTGTTTGGAGGCTGTTTGCGGACAGCAGCACACACAGCGGGAAGGTGCGCGCTGGTCAGCTCCAAGTCTCGGCAGATAGAAGCGCAAGCGAGGCACCTACTTGCGGTTTGTCCGGGAATGGGAAGCAGCATGCTGCGTGCCCAGAGTACTTCTCGCACTGTCCTGCCTGCCACGGGGCTGCTTCTGAGCACGGAGGTATGCATACAAGCCAGCTGAGATGGGCTTTGCCTAAAGAGTGAGGGAAGCGGCGAGCGGAACAAGGGATGTGCTGCACAGCTTCCCTCGCAGGCAGATTCCCTCCTGGGGCGCTTACTTCTCTTGCCTTAGTGCCCTGCTTTGTTTGGAGGCTGTTTGCGGACAGCAGCACACACAGCGGGAAGGTGCACGCTGGTCAGCTAAAATTCTCGGTAGATTGAAGCGCAAGCGAGGCACCTGCTCGCAGTTTGTCCCGAGCATGGGAAGCAGCATGCTGCGTGCCCAGAGTACATCTCGCTCTGTCCTGCCTGCCACGGGGTTGCTTCTGAGCACGGAGGCACGCCTACAAGCCAGCTGAGATGGGCTTTGCCTAAGAGTGAGGGAAGTGGCGAGCGGAACAAGAAATGGGCTGCACAGCTTCCCTCGCAGGCAGATTCCCTCCTGCTGTGCCTACTTCTCCTGCCTAAGCGCCCTGCTTTGTTTGGAGGCTGTTTGCGGACAGCAGCACACACAGCGGGAAGGTGCACGCTGGTCAGCTCCAAGTCTCGGCAGATAGAAGCGCAAGCGAGGCACCTGCTCGCGGTTTGTCCCGGGCATGGGAAGCAGCATGCTGCGTGCCCAGAAGACATCTCGCTCTGTCCTGCCTGCCACGGGGCTGCTTCTGAGCACGGAGGCACGCCTACAAGCCAGCTGAGATGGGCTTTGCCTAAGAGTGAGGGAAGTGTCGAGCGGAACAAGGGATGTGCTGCACAGCTTCCCTTGCAGGAAGATTCCCTCCTGGGATGCTGACTTCTCATGCCTTAGTGCCCTGCTTTGTTTGGAGGCTGTTTGCGGACAGCAGCACACACAGCGGGAAGGTGCACGCTGGTCAGCTAAAATTCTCGGCAGATTGAAGCGCAAGCGAGGCACCTGCTCGCAGTTTGTCCCGAGCATGGGAAGCAGCATGCTGCGTGCCCAGAGTACATCTCGCTCTGTCCTGCCTGCCACGGGGTTGCTTCTGAGCACGGAGGCACGCCTACAAGCCAGCTGAGATGGGCTTTGCCTAAGAGTGAGGGAAGTGGCGAGCGGAACAAGAAATGGGCTGCACAGCTTCCCTCGCAGGCAGATTCCCTCCTGCTGTGCCTACTTCTCCTGCCTAAGCGCCCTGCTTTGTTTGGAGGCTGTTTGCGGACAGCAGCACACACAGCGGGAAGGTGCACGCTGATCAGCTCCAAGTCTCGGCAGATAGAAGCGCAAGCGAGGCACCTGCTCGCGGTTTGTCCCGAGCATGGGAAGCAGCATGCTGCGTGCCCAGAGTACTTCTCGCACTGTCCTGCCTTCCTCGGGTCTGCTTCTGAGCACGGAGGCACGCCTACAAGCCAGCTGAGATGTGCTTTGCCTAAGAGTGAGGGAAGTGGCGAGCGGAACAAGGGATGTGCTGCACAGCTTCCCTCGCAGGCAGATTCCCTCCTGGGGCACTTACTTCTCTTGCCTTAGTGCCCTGCTTTGTTTGGAGGCTGTTTGCGGACAGCAGCACACACAGCGGGAAGGTGCGCGCTGGCCAGCTAAAATTCTCGGCAGATTGAAGCGCAAGCGAGGCACCTGCTCGCAGTTTGTCCGGGCATGGGAAGCAGCATGCTGCGTGAACAGAGTACTTCTCGCACTGTCCTGCCTGCCACGGGGCTGCTTCTGAGCACGGAGGTATGCATACAAGCCAGCTGAGATGGGCTTTGCCTAAAGAGTGAGGGAAGCGGCGAGCGGAACAAGGGATGTGCTGCACAGCTTCCCTCGCAGGCAGATTCCCTCCTGGGGCACTTACTTCTCTTGCCTTAGTGCCCTGCTTTGTTTGGAGGCTGTTTGCGGACAGGAGCGCACACAGCGGGAAGGTGCGCGCTGGCCAGCTCCAAGTCTCGGCAGATAGAAGGGCAAGCGAGGCACCTGCTCGCAGTTTGTCCCGAGCATGGGAAGCAGCATGCTGCGTGCCCAGAAGACATCTCGCTCTGTCCTGCCTGCCACGGGGCTGCTTCTGAGCACGGAGGCACGCCTACAAGCCAGCTGAGATGGGCTTTGCCTAAGAGTGAGGGAAGTGTCGAGCGGAACAAGGGATGTGCTGCACAGCTTCCCTTGCAGGAAGATTCCCTCCTGGGACGCTGACTTCTCATGCCTTAGTGCCCTGCTTTGTTTGGAGGCTGTTTGCGGACAGCAGCACACACAGCGGGAAGGTGCCCGCTGGTCAGCTCCAAGTCTCGGCAGATAGAAGCGCAAGCGAGGCACCTGCTCGCGGTTTGTCCCGGGCATGGGAAGCAGCATGCTGCGTGCCCAGAAGACATCTGGCACTGTCCTTCCTGCCACGGGGCTGCTTCTGAGCACGGAGGCACGCCTACAAGCCAGTTGAGATGGGCTTTGCCTAAGAGTGAGGGAAGTGGCGAGCGGAACAAGAAATGGGCTGCACAGCTTCCCTCGCAGGCAGATTCCCTCCTGGGGCACTTACTTCTCTTGCCTTAGTGCTCTGCTTTGTTTGGAGGCTGTTTGCGGACAGCAGCACACACAGCGGGAAGGTGCGCGCTGGCCAGCTAAAATTCTCGGCAGATTGAAGCGCAAGTGAGGCACCTGCTCGCAGTTTGTCCCGAGCATGGGAAGCAGCATGCTGCGTGCCCAGAAGACATCTCGCTCTGTCCTGCCTGCCACGGGGCTGCTTCTGAGCACGGAGGCATGCCTACAAGCAAGCTGAGATGTGCTTTGCCCAAGAGTGAGCGATGCGGCGAGCAGAACAAGGGATGTGCTGCACAGCTTCCCTTGCAGGCAGATTCCCTACTGGGGTGCTTACTTCTCTTGCCTTAGTGCCCTGCTTTGTTTGGAGGCTGTTTGCGGACAGCAGCACACACAGCGGGAAGGTGCGCGCTGGCCAGCTCCAAGTCTCGGCAGATTGAAGCGCAAGCGAGGCACCTGCTCGCAGTTTGTCCCGGGCATGGGAAGCAGCATGCTGCGTGAACAGAGTACTTCTCGCACTGACCTGCCTGCCACGGGGCTGCTTCTGAGCATGGAGGCACGCCTACAAGCCAGTTGAGATGGGCTTTGCCTAAGAGTGAGGCAAGCGGCAAGCGGAACAAGGGATGTGCTGCACAGCTTCCCTCGCAGGCAGATTCCCTCCTGGGGCACTTACTTCTCCTGCCTAAGCGCCCTGCTTTGTTTGGAGGCTGTTTGCGGACAGCAGCGCACACAGCGGGAAGGTGCGCGCTGGCCAGCTCCAAGTCTCGGCAGATAGAAGGGCAAGCGAGGCACCTGCTCGCGGTTTGTCCCGAGCATGGGAAGCAGCATGCTGCGTGCCCAGAGTACTTCTCGCACTGTCCTGCCTGCCACGGGGCTGCTTCTGAGCACGGAGGTATGCATACAAGCCAGCTGAGATGGGCTTTGCCTAAGAGTGAGGCAAGCGGCAAGCGGAACAAGGGATGTGCTGCACAGCTTTCCTTGCAGACAGATTCCCTCCTGGGGCGCTTACTTCTCTTGCCTTAGTGCCCTGCTTTGTTTGGAGGCTGTTTGCGGACAGCAGCACACACAGCGGGAAGGTGCACGCTGGTCAGCTAAAATTCTCGGTAGATTGAAGCGCAAGCGAGGCACCTGCTCGCAGTTTGTCCCGAGCATGGGAAGCAGCATGCTGCGTGCCCAGAGTACATCTCGCTCTGTCCTGCCTGCCACGGGGTTGCTTCTGAGCACGGAGGCACGCCTACAAGCCAGCTGAGATGGGCTTTGCCTAAGAGTCAGGGAAGTGGCGAGCGGAACAAGAAATGGGCTGCACAGCTTCCCTCGCAGGCAGATTCCCTCCTGCTGTGCCTACTTCTCCTGCCTAAGCGCCCTGCTTTGTTTGGAGGCTGTTTGCAGACAGCAGCACACACAGCGGGAAGGTGCACGCTGGTCAGCTCCAAGTCTCGGCAGATAGAAGCGCAAGCGAGGCACCTGCTCGCGGTTTGTCCCGGGCATGGGAAGCAGCATGCTGCGTGCCCAGAAGACATCTCCCTCTGTCCTGCCTGCCACGGGGCTGCTTCTGAGCACGGAGGCACGCCTACAAGCCAGCTGAGATGGGCTTTGCCTAAGAGTGAGGGAAGTGTCGAGCGGAACAAGGGATGTGCTGCACAGCTTCCCTTGCAGGAAGATTCCCTCCTGGGATGCTGACTTCTCATGCCTTAGTGCCCTGCTTTGTTTGGAGGCTGTTTGCGGACAGCAGCACACACAGCGGGAAGGTGCACGCTGGTCAGCTAAAATTCTCGGCAGATTGAAGCGCAAGCGAGGCACCTGCTCGCAGTTTGTCCCGAGCATGGGAAGCAGCATGCTGCGTGCCCAGAGTACATCTCGCTCCTGTCCTGCCTGCCTCGGGGTTGCTTCTGGGCACGGAGGCACGCCTACAAGCCAGCTGAGATGGGCTTTGCCTAAGAGTGAGGGAAGTGGCGAGCGGAACAAGAAATGGGCTGCACAGCTTCCCTCGCAGGCAGATTCCCTCCTGCTGTGCCTACTTCTCCTGCCTAAGCGCCCTGCTTTGTTTGGAGGCTGTTTGCGGACAGCAGCACACACAGCGGGAAGGTGCACGCTGATCAGCTCCAAGTCTCGGCAGATAGAAGCGCAAGCGAGGCACCTGCTCGCGGTTTGTCCCGAGCATGGGAAGCAGCATGCTGCGTGCCCAGAAGACATCCCGCACTGTCCTGCCTTCCTCGGGGCTGCTTCTGAGCACGGAGGCACGCCTACAAGCCAGCTGAGATGTGCTTTGCCTAAGAGTGAGGGAAGTGGCGAGCGGAACAAGGGATGTGCTGCACAGCTTCCCTCGCAGGCAGATTCCCTCCTGGGGCACTTACTTCTCTTGCCTTAGTGCCCTGCTTTGTTTGGAGGCTGTTTGCGGACAGCAGCACACACAGCGGGAAGGTGCGCGCTGGCCAGCTAAAATTCTCGGCAGATTGAAGCGCAAGCGAGGCACCTGCTCGCAGTTTGTCCGGGAATGGGAAGCAGCATGCTGCGTGCCCAGAGTACTTCTCGCACTGTCCTGCCTGCCACGGGGCTGCTTCTGAGCACGGAGGTATGCATACAAGCCAGCTGAGATGGGCTTTGCCTAAAGAGTGAGGGAAGCGGCGAGCGGAACAAGGGATGTGCTGCTCAGCTTCCCTTGCAGGCAGATTCCCTCCTGGGGCACTTACTTCTCTTGCCTTAGTGCCCTGCTTTGTTTGGAGGCTGTTTGCGGACAGCAGCGCACACAGCGGGAAGGTGCGCGCTGGCCAGCTCCAAGTCTCGGCAGATAGAAGGGCAAGCGAGGCACCTGCTCGCAGTTTGTCCCGAGCATGGGAAGCAGCATGCTGCGTGCCCAGAAGACATCTCGCTCTGTCCTGCCTGCCACGGGGCTGCTTCTGAGCACGGAGGCACACCTACAAGCCAGCTGAGATGGGCTTTGCCTAAGAGTGAGGGAAGTGTCGAGCGGAACAAGGGATGTGCTGCACAGCTTCCCTTGCAGGAAGATTCCCTCCTGGGATGCTGACTTCTCATGCCTTAGTGCCCTGCTTTGTTTGGAGGCTGTTTGCGGACAGCAGCACACACAGCGGGAAGGTGCACGGTGGCCAGCTAAACTTCTCGGCAGATTGAAGCGCAAGCGAGGCACCTGCTCGCAGTTTGTCCCGAGCATGGGAAGCAGCATGCTGCGTGCCCAGAGTACATCTCGCACTGTCCTGCCTGCCACGGGGCTGCTTCTGAGCACGGAGGCATGCCTACAAGCAAGCTGAGATGTGCTTTGCCTAAGAGTGAGGGAAGCGGCGAGCAGAACAAGGGATGTGCTGCACAGCTTTCCTTGCAGACAGATTCCCTCCTGGGGCGCTTACTTCTCTTGCCTTAGTGCCCTGCTTTGTTTGGAGGCTGTTTGTGGACAGCAGCACACACAGCGGGAAGGTGCGCGCTGGTCAGCTCCAAGTCTCGGCAGATTGAAGCGCAAGCGAGGCACCTACTTGCGGTTTGTCCGGGAATGGGAAGCAGCATGCTGCGTGCCCAGAGTACTTCTCGCACTGTCCTGCCTGCCACGGGGCTGCTTCTGAGCACGGAGGTATGCATACAAGCCAGCTGAGATGGGCTTTGCCTAAAGAGTGAGGGAAGCGGCGAGCGGAACAAGGGATGTGCTGCACAGCTTCCCTCGCAGGCAGATTCCCTCCTGGGGCACTTACTTCTCTTGCCTTAGTGCCCTGCTTTGTTTGGAGGCTGTTTGCGGACAGGAGCGCACACAGCGGGAAGGTGCGCGCTGGCCAGCTCCAAGTCTCGGCAGATAGAAGGGCAAGCGAGGCACCTGCTCGCAGTTTGTCCCGAGCATGGGAAGCAGCATGCTGCATGCCCAGAGTACATCTCGCTCTGTCCTGCCTGCCACGGGGTTGCTTCTGAGCACGGAGGCACGCCTACAAGCCAGCTGAGATGGGCTTTGCCTAAGAGTGAGGGAAGTTGCGAGGGGAACAAGAAATGGGCTGCACAGCTTCCCTCGCAGGCAGATTCCCTCCTGCTGTGCCTACTTCTCCTGCCTAAGCGCCCTGCTTTGTTTGGAGGCTGTTTGCGGACAGCAGCACACACAGCGGGAAGGTGCACGCTGATCAGCTCCAAGTCTCGGCAGATAGAAGCGCAAGCGAGGCACCTGCTCGCGGTTTGTCCCGAGCATGGGAAGCAGCATGCTGCGTGCCCAGAGTACTTCTCGCACTGTCCTGCCTTCCTCGGGTCTGCTTCTGAGCACGAAGGCACGCCTACAAGCCAGCTGAGATGTGCTTTGCCTAAGAGTGAGGGAAGTGGCGAGCGGAACAAGGGATGTGCTGCACAGCTTCCCTCGCAGGCAGATTCCCTCCTGGGGCACTTACTTCTCTTGCCTTAGTGCCCTGCTTTGTTTGGAGGCTGTTTGCGGACAGCAGCACACACAGCGGGAAGGTGCACGCTGGCCAGCTAAAATTCTCGGCAGATTGAAGCGCAAGCGAGGCACCTGCTCGCAGTTTGTCCGGGAATGGGAAGCAGCATGCTGCGTGCCCAGAAGACATCTCGCTCTGTCCTGCCTGCCACGGGGCTGCTTCTGAGCACGGAGGCACGCCTACAAGCCAGCTGAGATGGGCTTTGCCTAAGAGTGAGGGAAGTGTCGAGCGGAACAAGGGATGTGCTGCACAGCTTCCCTTGCAGGAAGATTCCCTCCTGGGACGCTGACTTCTCCTGCCTTAGTGCCCTGCTTTGTTTGGAGGCTGTTTGCGGACAGCAGCACACACAGCGGGAAGGTGCACGCTGGCCAGCTAAAATTCTCGGCAGATTGAAGCGCAAGCGAGGCACCTGCTCGCAGTTTGTCCCGAGCATGGGAAGCAGCATGCTGCGTGCCCAGAGTACATCTCGCTCTGTCCTGCCTGCCACGGGGTTGCTTCTGAGCACGGAGGCACGCCTACAAGCCAGTTGAGATGGGCTTTGCCTAAGAGTGAGGGAAGTGGCGAGCGGAACAAGAAATGGGCTGCACAGCTACCCTCGCAGGCAGATTCCCTCCTTCTGTGCCTACTTCTCCTGCCTAAGCGCCCTGCTTTGTTTGGAGGCTGTTTGCGGACAGCAGCACACACAGCGGGAAGGTGCGCGCTGGCCAGCTCCAAGTCTCGGCAGATTGAAGCGCAAGCGAGGCACCTGCTCGCGGTTTGTCCCGAGCATGGGAAGCAGCATGCTGCGTGCCCAGAGTACTTCTCGCACTGTCCTGCCTGCCACGGGGCTGCTTCTGAGCACGGAGGTATGCATACAAGCCAGCTGAGATGGGCTTTGCCTAAAGAGTGAGGGAAGCGGCGAGCGGAACAAGGGATGTGCTGCACAGCTTCCCTCGCAGGCAGATTCCCTCCTGGGGCACTTACTTCTCTTGCCTTAGTGCCCTGCTTTGTTTGGAGGCTGTTTGCGGACAGGAGCGCACACAGCGGGAAGGTGCGCGCTGGCCAGCTCCAAGTCTCGGCAGATAGAAGGGCAAGCGAGGCACCTGCTCGCAGTTTGTCCCGAGCATGGGAAGCAGCATGCTGCGTGCCCAGAAGACATCTCGCTCTGTCCTGCCTGCCACGGGGCTGCTTCTGAGCACGGAGGCACGCCTACAAGCCAGCTGAGATGGGCTTTGCCTAAGAGTGAGGGAAGTGTCGAGCGGAACAAGGGATGTGCTGCACAGCTTCCCTTGCAGGAAGATTCCCTCCTGGGACGCTGACTTCTCATGCCTTAGTGCCCTGCTTTGTTTGGAGGCTGTTTGCGGACAGCAGCACACACAGCGGGAAGGTGCACGCTGGCCAGCTAAAATTCTCGGCAGATTGAAGCGCAAGCGAGGCACCTGCTCGCAGTTTGTCCCGAGCATGGGAAGCAGCATGCTGCGTGCCCAGAGTACATCTCGCTCTGTCCTGCCTGCCACGGGGCTGCTTCTGAGCACGGAGGCACGCCTACAAGCCAGTTGAGATGGGCTTTGCCTAAGAGTGAGGGAAGTGGCGAGCGGAACAAGAAATGGGCTGCACAGCTTCCCTCGCAGGCAGATTCCCTCCTGGGGCACTTACTTCTCTTGCCTTAGTGCTCTGCTTTGTTTGGAGGCTGTTAGCGGACAGCAGCACACACAGCGGGAAGGTGCGCGCTGGCCAGCTAAAATTCTCGGCAGATTGAAGCGCAAGCGAGGCACCTGCTCGCAGTTTGTCCCGGGCATGGGAAGCAGCATGCTGCGTGCCCAGAAGACATCTCGCTCTGTCCTGCCTGCCACGGGGCTGCTTCTGAGCACGGAGGCATGCCTACAAGCAAGCTGAGATGTGCTTTGCCTAAGAGTGAGCGATGCGGCGAGCAGAACAAGGGATGTGCTGCACAGCTTCCCTTGCAGGCAGATTCCCTCCTGGGGTGCTTACTTCTCTTGCCTTAGTGCCCTGCTTTGTTTGGAGGCTGTTTGCGGACAGCAGCACACACAGCGGGAATGTGCGCGCTGGCCAGCTCCAAGTCTCGGCAGTTTGAAGCGCAAGCGAGGCACCTGCTCGCAGTTTGTCCCGGGCATGGGAAGCAGCATGCTGCGTGAACAGAGTACTTCTCGCACTGACCTGCCTGCCACGGGGCTGCTTCTGAGCATGGAGGCACGCCTACAAGCCAGTTGAGATGGGCTTTGCCTAAGAGTGAGGCAAGCGGCAAGCGGAACAAGAAATGGGCTGCACAGCTTCCCTCGCAGGCAGATTCCCTCCTGCTGTGCCTACTTCTCCTGCCTTAGTGCCCTGCTTTGTTTGGAGGCTGTTTGCGGACAGCAGCACACACAGCGGGAAGGTGCGCGCTGGCCAGCTCCAAGTCTCGGCAGATAGAAGCGCAAGCGAGGCACCTACTTGCGGTTTGTCCGGGCATGGGAAGCAGCATGCTGCGTGCCCAGAGTACTTCTCGCACTGTCCTGCCTGCCACGGGGCTGCTTCTGAGCACGGAGGTATGCATACAAGCCAGCTGAGATGTGCTTTGCCTAAGAGTCAGGGAAGTGGCGAGCGGAACAAGGGATGTGCTGCACAGCTTCCCTTGCAGGAAGATTCCCTCCTGGGACGCTGACTTCTCATGCCTTAGTGCCCTGCTTTGTTTGGAGGCTGTTTGCGGACAGCAGCACACACAGCGGGAAGGTGCACGCTGGCCAGCTAAAATTCTCGGCAGATTGAAGCGCAAGCGAGGCACCTGCTCGCAGTTTGTCCCGAGCATGGGAAGCAGCATGCTGCGTGCCCAGAGTACATCTCGCTCTGTCCTGCCTGCCACGGGGTTGCTTCTGAGCACGGAGGCACGCCTACAAGCCAGCTGAGATGGGCTTTGCCTAAGAGTGAGGGAAGTGGCGAGCGGAACAAGAAATGGGCTGCACAGCTTCCCTCGCAGGCAGATTCCCTCCTGCTGTGCCTACTTCTCCTGCCTAAGCGCCCTGCTTTGTTTGGAGGCTGTTTGCGGACAGCAGCACACACAGCGGGAAGGTGCACGCTGATCAGCTCCAAGTCTCGGCAGATAGAAGGGCAAGCGAGGCACCTGCTCGCGGTTTGTCCCGAGCATGGGAAGCAGCATGCTGCGTGCCCAGAGTACTTCTCGCACTGTCCTGCCTTCCTCGGGTCTGCTTCTGAGCACGGAGGCACGCCTACAAGCCAGCTGAGATGGGCTTTGCCTAAGAGTGAGGGAAGTGGCGAGCGGAACAAGGGATGTGCTGCACAGCTTCCCTCGCAGGCAGATTCCCTCCTGGGGCACTTACTTCTCTTGCCTTAGTGCCCTGCTTTGTTTGGAGGCTGTTTGCGGACAGCAGCACACACAGCGGGAAGGTGCGCGCTGGCCAGCTAAAATTCTCGGCAGATTGAAGCGCAAGCGAGGCACCTGCTCGCAGTTTGTCCGGGAATGGGAAGCAGCATGCTGCGTGCCCAGAGTACTTCTCGCACTGTCCTGCCTGCCACGGGGCTGCTTCTGAGCACGGAGGTATGCATACAAGCCAGCTGAGATGGGCTTTGCCTAAAGAGTGAGGGAAGCGGCGAGCGGAACAAGGGATGTGCTGCACAGCTTCCCTCGCAGGCAGATTCCCTCCTGGGGCACTTACTTCTCTTGCCTTAGTGCCCTGCTTTGTTTGGAGGCTGTTTGCGGACAGGAGCGCACACAGCGGGAAGGTGCGCGCTGGCCAGCTCCAAGTCTCGGCAGATAGAAGGGCAAGCGAGGCACCTGCTCGCAGTTTGTCCCGAGCATGGGAAGCAGCATGCTGCGTGCCCAGAAGACATCTCGCTCTGTCCTGCCTGCCACGGGGCTGCTTCTGAGCACGGAGGCACGCCTACAAGCCAGCTGAGATGGGCTTTGCCTAAGAGTGAGGGAAGTGGCGAGCGGAACAAGGGATGTGCTGCACAGCTTCCCTCGCAGGCAGATTCCCTCCTGGGACGCTGACTTCTCATGCCTTAGTGCCCTGCTTTGTTTGGAGGCTGTTTGCGGACAGCAGCACACACAGCGGGAAGGTGCACGCTGGTCAGCTCCAAGTCTCGGCAGATAGAAGCGCAAGCGAGGCACCTGCTCGCGGTTTGTCCCGGGCATGGGAAGCAGCATGCTGCGTGCCCAGAAGACATCTCGCACTGTCCTTCCTGCCACGGGGCTGCTTCTGAGCACGGAGGCACGCCTACAAGCCAGTTGAGATGGGCTTTGCCTAAGAGTGAGGGAAGTGGCGAGCGGAACAAGAAATGGGCTGCACAGCTTCCCTCGCAGGCAGATTCCCTCCTGGGGCACTTACTTCTCTTGCCTTAGTGCTCTGCTTTGTTTGGAGGCTGTTAGCGGACAGCAGCACACACAGCGGGAAGGTGCGCGCTGGCCAGCTAAAATTCTCGGCAGATTGAAGCGCAAGCGAGGCACCTGCTCGCAGTTTGTCCCGGGCATGGGAAGCAGCATGCTGCGTGCCCAGAAGACATCTCGCTCTGTCCTGCCTGCCACGGGGCTGCTTCTGAGCACGGAGGCATGCCTACAAGCAAGCTGAGATGTGCTTTGCCTAAGAGTGAGCGATGCGGCGAGCAGAACAAGGGATGTGCTGCACAGCTTCCCTTGCAGGCAGATTCCCTCCTGGGGTGCTTACTTCTCTTGCCTTAGTGCCCTGCTTTGTTTGGAGGCTGTTTGCGGACAGCAGCACACACAGCGGGAATGTGCGCGCTGGCCAGCTCCAAGTCTCGGCAGTTTGAAGCGCAAGCGAGGCACCTGCTCGCAGTTTGTCCCGGGCATGGGAAGCAGCATGCTGCGTGAACAGAGTACTTCTCGCACTGACCTGCCTGCCACGGGGCTGCTTCTGAGCATGGAGGCACGCCTACAAGCCAGTTGAGATGGGCTTTGCCTAAGAGTGAGGCAAGCGGCAAGCGGAACAAGAAATGGGCTGCACAGCTTCCCTCGCAGGCAGATTCCCTCCTGCTGTGCCTACTTCTCCTGCCTTAGTGCCCTGCTTTGTTTGGAGGCTGTTTGCGGACAGCAGCACACACAGCGGGAAGGTGCGCGCTGGCCAGCTCCAAGTCTCGGCAGATAGAAGCGCAAGCGAGGCACCTACTTGCGGTTTGTCCGGGCATGGGAAGCAGCATGCTGCGTGCCCAGAGTACTTCTCGCACTGTCCTGCCTGCCACGGGGCTGCTTCTGAGCACGGAGGTATGCATACAAGCCAGCTGAGATGTGCTTTGCCTAAGAGTGAGGGAAGTGGCGAGCGGAACAAGGGATGTGCTGCACAGCTTCCCTCGCAGGCAGATTCCCTCCTGGGGCACTTACTTCTCTTGCCTTAGTGCCCTGCTTTGTTTGGAGGCTGTTTGCGGACAGCAGCACACACAGCGGGAAGGTGCGCGCTGGCCAGCTAAAATTCTCGGCAGATTGAAGCGCAAGCGAGGCACCTGCTCGCAGTTTGTCCGGGAATGGGAAGCAGCATGCTGCGTGCCCAGAGTACTTCTCGCACTGTCCTGCCTGCCACGGGGCTGCTTCTGAGCACGGAGGTATGCATACAAGCCAGCTGAGATGGGCTTTGCCTAAAGAGTGAGGGAAGCGGCGAGCGGAACAAGGGATGTGCTGCACAGCTTCCCTCGCAGGCAGATTCCCTCCTGGGGCACTTACTTCTCTTGCCTTAGTGCCCTGCTTTGTTTGGAGGCTGTTTGCGGACAGGAGCGCACACAGCGGGAAGGTGCGCGCTGGCCAGCTCCAAGTCTCGGCAGATAGAAGGGCAAGCGAGGCACCTGCTCGCAGTTTGTCCCGAGCATGGGAAGCAGCATGCTGCGTGCCCAGAAGACATCTCGCTCTGTCCTGCCTGCCACGGGGCTGCTTCTGAGCACGGAGGCACGCCTACAAGCCAGCTGAGATGGGCTTTGCCTAAGAGTGAGGGAAGTGTCGAGCGGAACAAGGGATGTGCTGCACAGCTTCCCTTGCAGGAAGATTCCCTCCTGGGACGCTGACTTCTCATGCCTTAGTGCCCTGCTTTGTTTGGAGGCTGTTTGCGGACAGCAGCACACACAGCGGGAAGGTGCCCGCTGGTCAGCTCCAAGTCTCGGCAGATAGAAGCGCAAGCGAGGCACCTGCTCGCGGTTTGTCCCGGGCATGGGAAGCAGCATGCTGCGTGCCCAGAAGACATCTGGCACTGTCCTTCCTGCCACGGGGCTGCTTCTGAGCACGGAGGCACGCCTACAAGCCAGTTGAGATGGGCTTTGCCTAAGAGTGAGGGAAGTGGCGAGCGGAACAAGAAATGGGCTGCACAGCTTCCCTCGCAGGCAGATTCCCTCCTGGGGCACTTACTTCTCTTGCCTTAGTGCTCTGCTTTGTTTGGAGGCTGTTTGCGGACAGCAGCACACACAGCGGGAAGGTGCGCGCTGGCCAGCTAAAATTCTCGGCAGATTGAAGCGCAAGTGAGGCACCTGCTCGCAGTTTGTCCCGAGCATGGGAAGCAGCATGCTGCGTGCCCAGAAGACATCTCGCTCTGTCCTGCCTGCCACGGGGCTGCTTCTGAGCACGGAGGCATGCCTACAAGCAAGCTGAGATGTGCTTTGCCCAAGAGTGAGCGATGCGGCGAGCAGAACAAGGGATGTGCTGCACAGCTTCCCTTGCAGGCAGATTCCCTCCTGGGGCACTTACTTCTCTTGCCTTAGTGCCCTGCTTTGTTTGGAGGCTGTTTGCGGACAGCAGCACACACAGCGGGAAGGTGCGCGCTGGCCAGCTCCAAGTCTCGGCAGATTGAAGCGCAAGCGAGGCACCTGCTCGCAGTTTGTCCCGAGCATGGGAAGCAGCATGCTGCGTGAACAGAGTACTTCTCGCACTGACCTGCCTGCCACGGGGCTGCTTCTGAGCATGGAGGCACGCCTACAAGCCAGTTGAGATGGGCTTTGCCTAAGAGTGAGGCAAGCGGCAAGCGGAACAAGGGATGTGCTGCACAGCTTCCCTCGCAGGCAGATTCCCTCCTGGGGCACTTACTTCTCCTGCCTAAGCGCCCTGCTTTGTTTGGAGGCTGTTTGCGGACAGCAGCACACACAGCGGGAAGGTGCGCGCTGGCCAGCTCCAAGTCTCGGCAGATAGAAGCGCAAGCGAGGCACCTGCTCGCGGTTTGTCCCGAGCATGGGAAGCAGCATGCTGCGTGCCCAGAGTACTTCTCGCACTGTCCTGCCTGCCACGGGGCTGCTTCTGAGCACGGAGGTATGCATACAAGCCAGCTGAGATGGGCTTTGCCTAAGAGTGAGGCAAGCGGCAAGCGGAACAAGGGATGTGCTGCACAGCTTTCCTTGCAGACAGATTCCCTCCTGGGGCGCTTACTTCTCTTGCCTTAGTGCCCTGCTTTGTTTGGAGGCTGTTTGCGGACAGCAGCACACACAGCGGGAAGGTGCGCGCTGGTCAGCTCCAAGTCTCGGCAGATAGAAGCGCAAGCGAGGCACCTACTTGCGGTTTGTCCGGGAATGGGAAGCAGCATGCTGCGTGCCCAGAGTACTTCTCGCACTGTCCTGCCTGCCACGGGGCTGCTTCTGAGCACGGAGGTATGCATACAAGCCAGCTGAGATGGGCTTTGCCTAAAGAGTGAGGGAAGCGGCGAACGGAACAAGGGATGTGCTGCACAGCTTCCCTCGCAGGCAGATTCCCTCCTGGGGCGCTTACTTCTCTTGCCTTAGTGCCCTGCTTTGTTTGGAGGCTGTTTGCGGACAGCAGCACACACAGCGGGAAGGTGCACGCTGGTCAGCTAAAATTCTCGGTAGATTGAAGCGCAAGCGAGGCACCTGCTCGCAGTTTGTCCCGAGCATGGGAAGCAGCATGCTGCGTGCCCAGAGTACATCTCGCTCTGTCCTGCCTGCCACGGGGTTGCTTCCGAGCACGGAGGCACGCCTACAAGCCAGCTGAGATGGGCTTTGCCTAAGAGTCAGGGAAGTGGCGAGCGGAACAAGAAATGGGCTGCACAGCTTCCCTCGCAGGCAGATTCCCTCCTGCTGTGCCTACTTCTCCTGCCTAAGCGCCCTGCTTTGTTTGGAGGCTGTTTGCAGACAGCAGCACACACAGCGGGAAGGTGCACGCTGGTCAGCTCCAAGTCTCGGCAGATAGAAGCGCAAGCGAGGCACCTGCTCGCGGTTTGTCCCGGGCATGGGAAGCAGCATGCTGCGTGCCCAGAAGACATCTCCCTCTGTCCTGCCTGCCACGGGGCTGCTTCTGAGCACGGAGGCACGCCTACAAGCCAGCTGAGATGGGCTTTGCCTAAGAGTGAGGGAAGTGTCGAGCGGAACAAGGGATGTGCTGCACAGCTTCCCTTGCAGGAAGATTCCCTCCTGGGATGCTGACTTCTCTTGCCTTAGTGCCCTGCTTTGTTTGGAGGCTGTTTGCGGACAGCAGCACACACAGCGGGAAGGTGCGCGCTGGTCAGCTCCAAGTCTCGGCAGATTGAAGCGCAAGCGAGGCACCTACTTGCGGTTTGTCCGGGAATGGGAAGCAGCATGCTGCGTGCCCAGAGTACTTCTCGCACTGTCCTGCCTGCCACGGGGCTGCTTCTGAGCACGGAGGTATGCATACAAGCCACCTGAGATGGGCTTTGACTAAAGAGTGAGGGAAGCGGCGAGCGGAACAAGGGATGTGCTGCACAGCTTCCCTCGCATGCAGATTCCCTCCTGGGGCGCTGACTTCTCTTGCCTTAGTGCCCTGCTTTGTTTGGAGGCTGTTTGCGGACAGCAGCACACACAGCGGGAAGGTGCACGCTGGCCAGCTAAAATTCTCGGCAGATTGAAGCGCAAGCGAGGCACCTGCTCGCAGTTTGTCCCGAGCATGGGAAGCAGCATGCTGCGTGCCCAGAGTACATCTCGCTCTGTCCTGCCTGCCACGGGGTTGTTTCTGAGCACGGAGGCACGCCTACAAGCCAGCTGAGATGGGCTTTGCCTAAGAGTCAGGGAAGTGGCGAGCGGAACAAGAAATGGGCTGCACAGCTTCCCTCGCAGGCAGATTCCCTCCTGCTGTGCCTACTTCTCCTGCCTAAGCGCCCTGCTTTGTTTGGAGGCTGTTTGCGGACAGCAGCACACACAGCGGGAAGGTGCACGCTGGTCAGCTCCAAGTCTCGGCAGATAGAAGCGCAAGCGAGGCACCTGCTCGCGGTTTGTCCCGGGCATGGGAAGCAGCATGCTGCGTGCCCAGAAGACATCCCGCACTGTCCTGCCTTCCTCGGGTCTGCTTCTGAGCACGGAGGCACGCCTACAAGCCAGCTGAGATGTGCTTTGCCTAAGAGTGAGGGAAGTGGCGAGCGGAACAAGGGATGTGCTGCACAGCTTCCCTCGCAGGCAGATTCCCTCCTGGGGCACTTACTTCTCTTGCCTTAGTGCCCTGCTTTGTTTGGAGGCTGTTTGCGGACAGCAGCGCACACAGCGGGAAGGTGCGCGCTGGCCAGCTCCAAGTCTCGGCAGATTGAAGCGCAAGCGAGGCACCTGCTCGCGGTTTGTCCCGAGCATGGGAAGCAGCGTGCTGCGTGCCCAGAGTACTTCTCGCACTGTCCTGCCTGCCACGGGGCTGCTTCTGAGCACGGAGGTATGCATACAAGCCAGCTGAGATGGGCTTTGCCTAAAGAGTGAGGGAAGCGGCGAGCGGAACAAGGGATGTGCTGCACAGCTTCCCTCGCAGGCAGATTCCCTCCTGGGGCACTTACTTCTCTTGCCTTAGTGCCCTGCTTTGTTTGGAGGCTGTTTGCGGACAGGAGCGCACACAGCGGGAAGGTGCGCGCTGGCCAGCTCCAAGTCTCGGCAGATAGAAGGGCAAGCGAGGCACCTGCTCGCAGTTTGTCCCGAGCATGGGAAGCAGCATGCTGCATGCCCAGAGTACATCTCGCTCTGTCCTGCCTGCCACGGGGTTGCTTCTGAGCACGGAGGCATGCCTACAAGCCAGCTGAGATGGGCTTTGCCTAAGAGTGAGGGAAGTGGCGAGGGGAACAAGAAATGGGCTGCACAGCGTCCCTCGCAGGCAGATTCCCTCCTGCTGTGCCTACTTCTCCTGCCTAAGCGCCCTGCTTTGTTTGGAGGCTGTTTGCGGACAGCAGCACACACAGCGGGAAGGTGCACGCTGATCAGCTCCAAGTCTCGGCAGATAGAAGGGCAAGCGAGGCACCTGCTCGCGGTTTGTCCCGAGCATGGGAAGCAGCATGCTGCATGCCCAGAGTACTTCTCGCACTGTCCTGCCTTCCTCGGGTCTGCTTCTGAGCACGGAGGCACGCCTACAAGCCAGCTGAGATGTGCTTTGCCTAAGAGTGAGGGAAGTGGCGAGCGGAACAAGGGATGTGCTGCACAGCTTCCCTCGCAGGCAGATTCCCTCCTGGGGCACTTACTTCTCTTGCCTTAGTGCCCTGCTTTGTTTGGAGGCTGTTTGCGGACAGCAGCACACACAGCGGGAAGGTGCACGCTGGCCAGCTAAAATTCTCGGCAGATTGAAGCGCAAGCGAGGCACCTGCTCGCAGTTTGTCCGGGAATGGGAAGCAGCATGCTGCGTGCCCAGAGTACTTCTCGCACTGTCCTGCCTGCCACGGGGCTGCTTCTGAGCACGGAGGCATGCCTACAAGCAAGCTGAGATGTGCTTTGCCCAAGAGTGAGCGATGCGGCGAGCAGAACAAGGGATGTGCTGCACAGCTTCCCTCGCAGGCAGATTCCCTCCTGGGGTGCTCACTTCTCTTGCCTTAGTGCCCTGCTTTGTTTGGAGGCTGTTTGCGGACAGCAGCACACACAGCGGGAAGGTGCGCGCTGGCCAGCTCCAAGTCTCGGCAGATTGAAGCGCAAGCGAGGCACCTGCTCGCAGTTTGTCCCGGGCATGGGAAGCAGCATGCTGCGTGCCCAGAGTACTTCTCGCACTGACCTGCCTGCCACGGGGCTGCTTCTGAGCATGGAGGCACGCCTACAAGCCAGTTGAGATGGGCTTAACCTAAGAGTGAGGCAAGCGGCAAGCGGAACAAGGGATGTGCTGCACAGCTTCCCTCGCAGGCAGATTCCCTCCTGGGGCGCTTACTTCTCTTGCCTTAGTGCCCTGCTTTGTTTGGAGGCTGTTTGCGGACAGCAGCACACACAGCGGGAAGGTGCACGCTGGCCAGCTAAAATTCTCGGCAGATTGAAGCGCAAGCGAGGCACCTGCTCGCAGTTTGTCCCGAGCATGGGAAGCAGCATGCTGCGTGCCCAGAGTACATCTCGCTCTGTCCTGCCTGCCACGGGGTTGCTTCTGAGCACGGAGGCATGCCTACAAGCCAGCTGAGATGGGCTTTGCCTAAGAGTCAGGGAAGTGGCGAGCGGAACAAGAAATGGGCTGCACAGCTTCCCTTGCAGGCAGATTCCCTCCTGCTGTGCCTACTTCTCCTGCCTAAGCGCCCTGCTTTGTTTGGAGGCTGTTTGCGGACAGCAGCACACACAGCGGGAAGGTGCACGCTGGTCAGCTCCAAGTCTCGGCAGATTGAAGCGCAAGCGAGGCACCTGCTCGCAGTTTGTCCCGAGCATGGGAAGCAGCATGCTGCGTGCCCAGAGTACTTCTCGCACTGTCCTGCCTGCCACGGGGCTGCTTCTGAGCACGGAGGTATGCATACAAGCCAGCTGAGATGGGCTTTGCCTAAAGAGTGAGGGAAGCGGCGAGCGGAACAAGGGATGTGCTGCACAGCTTCCCTCGCAGGCAGATTCCCTCCTGGGGCACTTACTTCTCTTGCCTTAGTGCCCTGCTTTGTTTGGAGGCTGTTTGCGGACAGGAGCGCACACAGCGGGAAGGTGCGCGCTGGCCAGCTCCAAGTCTCGGCAGATAGAAGGGCAAGCGAGGCACCTGCTCGCAGTTTGTCCCGAGCATGGGAAGCAGCATGCTGCGTGCCCAGAAGACATCTCGCTCTGTCCTGCCTGCCACGGGGCTGCTTCTGAGCACGGAGGCACGCCTACAAGCCAGCTGAGATGGGCTTTGCCTAAGAGTGAGGGAAGTGTCGAGCGGAACAAGGGATGTGCTGCACAGCTTCCCTTGCAGGAAGATTCCCTCCTGGGACGCTGACTTCTCATGCCTTAGTGCCCTGCTTTGTTTGGAGGCTGTTTGCGGACAGCAGCACACACAGCGGGAAGGTGCACGCTGGCCAGCTAAAATTCTCGGCAGATTGAAGCGCAAGCGAGGCACCTGCTCGCAGTTTGTCCCGAGCATGGGAAGCAGCATGCTGCGTGCCCAGAGTACATCTCGCTCTGTCCTGCCTGCCACGGGGTTGCTTCTGAGCACGGAGGCACGCCTACAAGCCAGCTGAGATGGGCTTTGCCTAAGAGTGAGGGAAGTGGCGAGCGGAACAAGAAATGGGCTGCACAGCTTCCCTCGCAGGCAGATTCCCTCCTGCTGTGCCTACTTCTCCTGCCTAAGCGCCCTGCTTTGTTTGGAGGCTGTTTGCAGACAGCAGCACACACAGCGGGAAGGTGCACGCTGGTCAGCTCCAAGTCTCGGCAGATAGAAGCGCAAGCGAGGCACCTGCTCGCGGTTTGTCCCGGGCATGGGAAGCAGCATGCTGCGTGCCCAGAAGACATCTCCCTCTGTCCTGCCTGCCACGGGGCTGCTTCTGAGCACGGAGGCACGCCTACAAGCCAGCTGAGATGGGCTTTGCCTAAGAGTGAGGGAAGTGTCGAGCGGAACAAGGGATGTGCTGCACAGCTTCCCTTGCAGGAAGATTCCCTCCTGGGATGCTGACTTCTCTTGCCTTAGTGCCCTGCTTTGTTTGGAGGCTGTTTGCGGACAGCAGCACACACAGCGGGAAGGTGCGCGCTGGTCAGCTCCAAGTCTCGGCAGATTGAAGCGCAAGCGAGGCACCTACTTGCGGTTTGTCCGGGAATGGGAAGCAGCATGCTGCGTGCCCAGAGTACTTCTCGCACTGTCCTGCCTGCCACGGGGCTGCTTCTGAGCACGGAGGTATGCATACAAGCCAGCTGAGATGGGCTTTGACTAAAGAGTGAGGGAAGCGGCGAGCGGAACAAGGGATGTGCTGCACAGCTTCCCTCGCATGCAGATTCCCTCCTGGGGCGCTGACTTCTCTTGCCTTAGTGCCCTGCTTTGTTTGGAGGCTGTTTGCGGACAGCAGCACACACAGCGGGAAGGTGCACGCTGGCCAGCTAAAATTCTCGGCAGATTGAAGCGCAAGCGAGGCACCTGCTCGCAGTTTGTCCCGAGCATGGAAGCAGCATGCTGCGTGCCCAGAGTACATCTCGCTCTGTCCTGCCTGCCACGGGGTTGTTTCTGAGCACGGAGGCACGCCTACAAGCCAGCTGAGATGGGCTTTGCCTAAGAGTCAGGGAAGTGGCGAGCGGAACAAGAAATGGGGCTGCACAGCTTCCCTCGCAGGCAGATTCCCTCCTGCTGTGCCTACTTCTCCTGCCTAAGCGCCCTGCTTTGTTTGGAGGCTGTTTGCGGACAGCAGCACACACAGCGGGAAGGTGCACGCTGGTCAGCTCCAAGTCTCGGCAGATAGAAGCGCAAGCGAGGCACCTGCTCGCGGTTTGTCCCGGGCATGGGAAGCAGCATGCTGCGTGCCCAGAAGACATCCCGCACTGTCCTGCCTTCCTCGGGTCTGCTTCTGAGCACGGAGGCACGCCTACAAGCCAGCTGAGATGTGCTTTGCCTAAGAGTGAGGGAAGTGGCGAGCGGAACAAGGGATGTGCTGCACAGCTTCCCTCGCAGGCAGATTCCCTCCTGGGGCACTTACTTCTCTTGCCTTAGTGCCCTGCTTTGTTTGGAGGCTGTTTGCGGACAGCAGCGCACACAGCGGGAAGGTGCGCGCTGGCCAGCTCCAAGTCTCGGCAGATTGAAGCGCAAGCGAGGCACCTGCTCGCGGTTTGTCCCGAGCATGGGAAGCAGCGTGCTGCGTGCCCAGAGTACTTCTCGCACTGTCCTGCCTGCCACGGGGCTGCTTCTGAGCACGGAGGTATGCATACAAGCCAGCTGAGATGGGCTTTGCCTAAAGAGTGAGGGAAGCGGCGAGCGGAACAAGGGATGTGCTGCACAGCTTCCCTCGCAGGCAGATTCCCTCCTGGGGCACTTACTTCTCTTGCCTTAGTGCCCTGCTTTGTTTGGAGGCTGTTTGCGGACAGGAGCGCACACAGCGGGAAGGTGCGCGCTGGCCAGCTCCAAGTCTCGGCAGATAGAAGGGCAAGCGAGGCACCTGCTCGCAGTTTGTCCCGAGCATGGGAAGCAGCATGCTGCATGCCCAGAGTACATCTCGCTCTGTCCTGCCTGCCACGGGGTTGCTTCTGAGCACGGAGGCATGCCTACAAGCCAGCTGAGATGGGCTTTGCCTAAGAGTGAGGGAAGTGGCGAGGGGAACAAGAAATGGGCTGCACAGCGTCCCTCGCAGGCAGATTCCCTCCTGCTGTGCCTACTTCTCCTGCCTAAGCGCCCTGCTTTGTTTGGAGGCTGTTTGCGGACAGCAGCACACACAGCGGGAAGGTGCACGCTGATCAGCTCCAAGTCTCGGCAGATAGAAGGGCAAGCGAGGCACCTGCTCGCGGTTTGTCCCGAGCATGGGAAGCAGCATGCTGCATGCCCAGAGTACTTCTCGCACTGTCCTGCCTTCCTCGGGGTCTGCTTCTGAGCACGGAGGCACGCCTACAAGCCAGCTGAGATGTGCTTTGCCTAAGAGTGAGGGAAGTGGCGAGCGGAACAAGGGATGTGCTGCACAGCTTCCCTCGCAGGCAGATTCCCTCCTGGGGCACTTACTTCTCTTGCCTTAGTGCCCTGCTTTGTTTGGAGGCTGTTTGCGGACAGCAGCACACACAGCGGGAAGGTGCACGCTGGCCAGCTAAAATTCTCGGCAGATTGAAGCGCAAGCGAGGCACCTGCTCGCAGTTTGTCCGGGAATGGGAAGCAGCATGCTGCGTGCCCAGAGTACTTCTCGCACTGTCCTGCCTGCCACGGGGCTGCTTCTGAGCACGGAGGCATGCCTACAAGCAAGCTGAGATGTGCTTTGCCCAAGAGTGAGCGATGCGGCGAGCAGAACAAGGGATGTGCTGCACAGCTTCCCTCGCAGGCAGATTCCCTCCTGGGGTGCTCACTTCTCTTGCCTTAGTGCCCTGCTTTGTTTGGAGGCTGTTTGCGGACAGCAGCACACACAGCGGGAAGGTGCGCGCTGGCCAGCTCCAAGTCTCGGCAGATTGAAGCGCAAGCGAGGCACCTGCTCGCAGTTTGTCCCGGGCATGGGAAGCAGCATGCTGCGTGCCCAGAGTACTTCTCGCACTGACCTGCCTGCCACGGGGCTGCTTCTGAGCATGGGAGGCACGCCTACAAGCCAGTTGAGATGGGCTTAACCTAAGAGTGAGGCAAGCGGCAAGCGGAACAAGGGATGTGCTGCACAGCTTCCCTCGCAGGCAGATTCCCTCCTGGGGCGCTTACTTCTCTTGCCTTAGTGCCCTGCTTTGTTTGGAGGCTGTTTGCGGACAGCAGCACACACAGCGGGAAGGTGCACGCTGGCCAGCTAAAATTCTCGGCAGATTGAAGCGCAAGCGAGGCACCTGCTCGCAGTTTGTCCCGAGCATGGGAAGCAGCATGCTGCGTGCCCAGAGTACATCTCGCTCTGTCCTGCCTGCCACGGGGTTGCTTCTGAGCACGGAGGCATGCCTACAAGCCAGCTGAGATGGGCTTTGCCTAAGAGTCAGGGAAGTGGCGAGCGGAACAAGAAATGGGCTGCACAGCTTCCCTTGCAGGCAGATTCCCTCCTGCTGTGCCTACTTCTCCTGCCTAAGCGCCCTGCTTTGTTTGGAGGCTGTTTGCGGACAGCAGCACACACAGCGGGAAGGTGCACGCTGGTCAGCTCCAAGTCTCGGCAGATTGAAGCGCAAGCGAGGCACCTGCTCGCAGTTTGTCCCGAGCATGGGAAGCAGCATGCTGCGTGCCCAGAGTACTTCTCGCACTGTCCTGCCTGCCACGGGGCTGCTTCTGAGCACGGAGGTATGCATACAAGCCAGCTGAGATGGGCTTTGCCTAAAGAGTGAGGGAAGCGGCGAGCGGAACAAGGGATGTGCTGCACAGCTTCCCTCGCAGGCAGATTCCCTCCTGGGGCACTTACTTCTCTTGCCTTAGTGCCCTGCTTTGTTTGGAGGCTGTTTGCGGACAGGAGCGCACACAGCGGGAAGGTGCGCGCTGGCCAGCTCCAAGTCTCGGCAGATAGAAGGGCAAGCGAGGCACCTGCTCGCAGTTTGTCCCGAGCATGGGAAGCAGCATGCTGCGTGCCCAGAAGACATCTCGCTCTGTCCTGCCTGCCACGGGGCTGCTTCTGAGCACGGAGGCACGCCTACAAGCCAGCTGAGATGGGCTTTGCCTAAGAGTGAGGGAAGTGTCGAGCGGAACAAGGGATGTGCTGCACAGCTTCCCTTGCAGGAAGATTCCCTCCTGGGGACGCTGACTTCTCATGCCTTAGTGCCCTGCTTTGTTTGGAGGCTGTTTGCGGACAGCAGCACACACAGCGGGAAGGTGCACGCTGGCCAGCTAAAATTCTCGGCAGATTGAAGCGCAAGCGAGGCACCTGCTCGCAGTTTGTCCCGAGCATGGGAAGCAGCATGCTGCGTGCCCAGAGTACATCTCGCTCTGTCCTGCCTGCCACGGGGTTGCTTCTGAGCACGGAGGCACGCCTACAAGCCAGCTGAGATGGGCTTTGCCTAAGAGTGAGGGAAGTGGCGAGCGGAACAAGAAATGGGCTGCACAGCTTCCCTCGCAGGCAGATTCCCTCCTGCTGTGCCTACTTCTCCTGCCTAAGCGCCCTGCTTTGTTTGGAGGCTGTTTGCGGACAGCAGCACACACAGCGGGAAGGTGCACGCTGATCAGCTCCAAGTCTCGGCAGATAGAAGGGCAAGCGAGGCACCTGCTCGCGGTTTGTCCCGAGCATGGGAAGCAGCATGCTGCGTGCCCAGAGTACTTCTCGCACTGTCCTGCCTTCCTCGGGTCTGCTTCTGAGCACGGAGGCACGCCTACAAGCCAGCTGAGATGTGCTTTGCCTAAGAGTGAGGGAAGTGGCGAGCGGAACAAGGGATGTGCTGCACAGCTTCCCTCGCAGGCAGATTCCCTCCTGGGGCACTTACTTCTCTTGCCTTAGTGCCCTGCTTTGTTTGGAGGCTGTTTGCGGACAGCAGCACACACAGCGGGAAGGTGCGCGCTGGCCAGCTAAAATTCTCGGCAGATTGAAGCGCAAGCGAGGCACCTGCTCGCAGTTTGTCCGGGAATGGGAAGCAGCATGCTGCGTGCCCAGAGTACTTCTCGCACTGTCCTGCCTGCCACGGGGCTGCTTCTGAGCACGGAGGTATGCATACAAGCCAGCTGAGATGGGCTTTGCCTAAAGAGTGAGGGAAGCGGCGAGCGGAACAAGGGATGTGCTGCACAGCTTCCCTCGCAGGCAGATTCCCTCCTGGGGCACTTACTTCTCTTGCCTTAGTGCCCTGCTTTGTTTGGAGGCTGTTTGCGGACAGGAGCGCACACAGCGGGAAGGTGCGCGCTGGCCAGCTCCAAGTCTCGGCAGATAGAAGGGCAAGCGAGGCACCTGCTCGCAGTTTGTCCCGAGCATGGAAGCAGCATGCTGCGTGCCCAGAAGACATCTCCCTCTGTCCTGCCTGCCACGGGGCTGCTTCTGAGCACGGAGGCACGCCTACAAGCCAGCTGAGATGGGCTTTGCCTAAGAGTGAGGGAAGTGTCGAGCGGAACAAGGGATGTGCTGCACAGCTTCCCTCGCAGGCAGATTCCCTCCTGGGACGCTGACTTCTCATGCCTTAGTGCCCTGCTTTGTTTGGAGGCTGTTTGCGGACAGCAGCACACACAGCGGGAAGGTGCACGCTGGCCAGCTAAAATTCTCGGCAGATTGAAGCGCAAGCGAGGCACCTGCTCGCAGTTTGTCCCGAGCATGGGAAGCAGCATGCTGCGTGCCCAGAGTACATCTCGCTCTGTCCTGCCTGCCACGGGGTTGCTTCTGAGCACGGAGGCACGCCTACAAGCCAGCTGAGATGGGCTTTGCCTAAGAGTCAGGGAAGTGGCGAGCGGAACAAGAAATGGGCTGCACAGCTTCCCTCGCAGGCAGATTCCCTCCTGCTGTGCCTACTTCTCCTGCCTAAGCGCCCTGCTTTGTTTGGAGGCTGTTTGCGGACAGCAGCACACACAGCGGGAAGGTGCACGCTGGTCAGCTCCAAGTCTCGGCAGATAGAAGCGCAAGCGAGGCACCTGCTCGCGGTTTGTCCCGGGCATGGGAAGCAGCATGCTGCGTGCCCAAGAAAGCAGCATGCTGCGTGCCCAGAAGACATCCCGCACTGTCCTGCCTTCCTCGGGTCTGCTTCTGAGCACGGAGGCACGCCTACAAGCCAGTTGAGATGGGCTTTGCCTAAGAGTGAGGGAAGTGGCGAGCGGAAACAAGAAATGGGCTGCACAGCTAACCCTCGCAGGCAGATTCCCTCCTTCTGTGCCTACTTCTCCTGCCTAAGCGCCCTGCTTTGTTTGGAGGCTGTTTGCGGACAGCAGCACACACAGCGGGAAGGTGCGCGCTGGCCAGCTCCAAGTCTCGGCAGATTGAAGCGCAAGCGAGGCACCTGCTCGCGGTTTGTCCCGAGCATGGGAAGCAGCATGCTGCGTGCCCAGAGTACTTCTCGCACTGTCCTGCCTGCCACGGCGGCTGCTTCTGAGCACGGAGGTATGCATACAAGCCAGCTGAGATGGGCTTTGCCTAAAGAGTGAGGGAAGCGGCGAGCGGAACAAGGGATGTGCTGCTCAGCTTCCCTCGCAGGCAGATTCCCTCCTGGGGCACTTACTTCTCTTGCCTTAGTGCCCTGCTTTGTTTGGAGGCTGTTTGCGGACAGGAGCGCACACAGCGGGAAGGTGCGCGCTGGCCAGCTCCAAGTCTCGGCAGATAGAAGGGCAAGCGAGGCACCTGCTCGCAGTTTGTCCCGAGCATGGGGAAGCAGCATGCTGCGTGCCCAGAAGACATCTCGCTCTGTCCTGCTCTGCCCACGGGGCTGCTTCTGAGCACGGATGCACGCCTACAAGCCAGCTGAGATGGGCTTTGCCTAAGAGTGAGGGAAGTGTCGAGCGAACAAGGGATGTGCTGCACAGCTTCCCTTGCAGGAAGATTCCCTCCTGGGACGCTGACTTCTCATGCCTTAGTGCCCTGCTTTGTTTGGAGGCTGTTTGCGGACAGCAGCACACACAGCGGGAAGGTGCACGCTTGGTCAGCTCCAAGTCTCGGCAGATAGAAGCGCAAGCGAGGCACCTGCTCGCGGTTTGTCCCGGCATGGGAAGCAGCATGCTGCGTGCCCAGAAAGACATCTCGCACTGTCCTTCCTGCCACGGGGGCTGCTTCTGAGCACGGAGGCACGCCTACAAGCCAGTTGAGATGGGCTTTGCCTAAGAGTGAGGGGAAGTGGCGAGCAGAACAAGAAATGGGCTGCACAGCTTCCCTCGCAGGCAGATTCCCTCCTGGGGCACTTACTTCTCTTGCCTTAGTGCTCTGCTTTGTTTGGAGGCTGTTTGCGGACAGCAGCACACACAGCGGGAAGGTGCGCGCTGGCCAGCTAAAATTCTCGGCAGATTGAAGCGCAAGCGAGGCACCTGCTCGCAGTTTGTCCCGGGCATGGGAAGCAGCATGCTGCGTGCCCAGAGTACATCTCGCTCTGTCCTGCCTGCCACGGGGTTGCTTCTGAGCACGGAGGCACGCCTACAAGCCAGCTGAGATGGGCTTTGCCTAAGAGTGAGGGAAGTGGCGAGCGGAACAAGAAATGGGCTGCACAGCTTCCCTCGCAGGCAGATTCCCTCCTGCTGTGCCTACTTCTCCTGCCTAAGCGCCCTGCTTTGTTTGGAGGCTGTGTTGCGGACAGCAGCACACACAGCGGGAAGGTGCACGCTGATCAGCTCCAAGTCTCGGCAGATAGAAGGGCAAGCGAGGCACCTGCTCGCGGTTTGTCCCGAGCATGGGAAGCAGCATGCTGCGTGCCCAGAGTACTTCTCGCACTGTCCTGCCTTCCTCGGGGCTGCTTCTGAGCACGGAGGCACGCCTACAAGCCAGCTGAGATGTGCTTTGCCTAAGAGTGAGGGAAGTGGCGAGCGGAACAAGGGATGTGCTGCACAGCTTCCCTCGCAGGCAGATTCCCTCCTGGGGCACTTACTTCTCTTGCCTTAGTGCCCTGCTTTGTTTGGAGGCTGTTTGTGGACAGCAGCACACACAGCGGGAAGGTGCGCGCTGGCCAGCTAAAATTCTCGGCAGATTGAAGCGCAAGCGAGGCACCTGCTCGCAGTTTGTCCCGAGCATGGGAAGCAGCATGCTGCGTGCCCAGAAGACATCTCGCTCTGTCCTGCCTGCCACGGGGCTGCTTCTGAGCACGGAGGCACGCATACAAGCCAGTTGAGATGGGCTTTGCCTAAGAGTCAGGGAAGTGGCGAGCGGAACAAGAAATGGGCTGCACAGCTACCCTCGCAGGCAGATTCCCTCCTTCTGTGCCTACTTCTCCTGCCTAAGCGCCCTGCTTTGTTTGGAGGCTGTTTGCGGACAGCAGCACACACAGCGGGAAGGTGCGCGCTGGCCAGCTCCAAGTCCCGAGCATGGGAAGCAGCATGCTGCGTGCCCAGAGTACTTCTCGCACTGTCCTGCCTGCCACGGGGCTGCTTCTGAGCACGGAGGTATGCATACAAGCCAGCTGAGATGGGCTTTGCCTAAGAGTGAGGGAAGTGTCGAGCGGAACAAGGGATGTGCTGCACAGCTTCCCTCGCAGGCAGATTCCCCTCCTGGGGCACTTACTTCTCTTGCCTTAGTGCCCTGCTTTGTTTGGAGGCTGTTTGCGGACAGGAGCGCACACAGCGGGAAGGTGCGCGCTGGCCAGCTCCAAGTCTCGGCAGATAGAAGGGCAAGCGAGGCACCTGCTCGCAGTTTGTCCCGAGCATGGGAAGCAGCATGCTGCTTGCCCAGAAGACATCTCCCTCTGTCCTGCCTGCCACGGGGCTGCTTCTGAGCACGGAGGCACGCCTACAAGCCAGCTGAGATGGGCTTTGCCTAAGAGTGAGGGAAGTGTCGAGCGGAACAAGGGATGTGCTGCACAGCTTCCCTTGCAGGAAGATTCCCTCCTGGGACGCTGACTTCTCATGCCTTAGTGCCCTGCTTTGTTTGGAGGCTCTTTGCGGACAGCAGCACACACAGTGGAAGGTGCCGCTGGTCAGCTCCAAGTCTCGGCAGATAGAAGCGCAAGCGAGGCACCTGCTCGCGGTTTGTCCCGGGCATGGGAAGCAGCATGCTGCGTGCCCAGAAGACATCTCGCACTGTCCTTCCTGCCACGGGGCTGCTTCTGAGCACGGAGGCACGCCTACAAGCCAGTTGAGATGGGCTTTGCCTAAGAGTGAGGGAAGTGGCGAGCGGAACAAGAAATGGGCTGCACAGCTTCCCTCGCAGGCAGATTCCCTCCTGGGGCACTTACTTCTCTTGCCTTAGTGCTCTGCTTTGTTTGGAGGCTGTTTGCGGACAGCAGCACACACAGCGGGAAGGTGCGCGCTGGCCAGCTAAAATTCTCGGCAGATTGAAGCGCAAGCGAGGCACCTGCTCGCAGTTTGTCCCGGGCATGGGAAGCAGCATGCTGCGTGCCCAGAGTACATCTCGCTCTGTCCTGCCTGCCACGGGGTTGCTTCTGAGCACGGAGGCACGCCTACAAGCAAGCTGAGATGGGCTTTGCCTAAGAGTGAGGGAAGTGGCGAGCGGAACAAAAAAATGGGCTGCACAGCTTCCCTCGCAGGCAGATTCCCTCCTGCTGTGCCTACTTCTCCTGCCTAAGCGCCCTGCTTTGTTTGGAGGCTGTTTGCGGACAGCAGCACACACAGCGGGAAGGTGCACGCTGATCAGCTCCAAGTCTCGGCAGATAGAAGCGCAAGCGAGGCACCTGCTCGCGGTTTGTACCGAGCATGGGAAGCAGCATGCTGCGTGCCCAGAGTACTTCTCGCACTGTCCTGCCTTCCTCGGGTCTGCTTCTGAGCACGGAGGCACGCCTACAAGCCAGCTGAGATGTGCTTTGCCTAAGAGTGAGGGAAGTGGCGAGCGGAACAAGGGATGTGCTGCACAGCTTCCCTCGCAGGCAGATTCCCTCCTGGGGCACTTACTTCTCTTGCCTTAGTGCCCTGCTTTGTTTGGAGGCTGTTTGCGGACAGCAGCACACACAGCAGGAAGGTGCGCGCTGGCCAGCTAAAATTCTCGGCAGATTGAAGCGCAAGCGAGGCACCTGCTCGCAGTTTGTCCGGGAATGGGAAGCAGCATGCTGCGTGCCCAGAGTACTTCTCGCACTGTCCTGCCTGCCACGGGGCTGCTTCTGAGCACGGAGGTATGCATGCAAGCCAGCTGAGATGGGCTTTGCCTAAAGAGTGAGGGAAGCGGCGAGCGGAACAAGGGATGTGCTGCACAGCTTCCCTCGCAGGCAGATTCCCTCCTGGGGCACTTACTTCTCTTGCCTTAGTGCCCTGCTTTGTTTGGAGGCTGTTTGCGGACAGGAGCGCACACAGCGGGAAGGTGCGCGCTGGCCAGCTCCAAGTCTCGGCAGATAGAAGGGCAAGCGAGGCACCTGCTCGCAGTTTGTCCCGAGCATGGGAAGCAGCATGCTGCGTGCCCAGAAGACATCTCGCTCTGTCCTGCCTGCCACGGGGCTGCTTCTGAGCACGGAGGCACGCCTACAAGCCAGCTGAGATGGGCTTTGCCTAAGAGTGAGGGAAGTGTCGAGCGGAACAAGGGATGTGCTGCACAGCTTCCCTTGCAGGAAGATTCCCTCCTGGGACGCTGACTTCTCATGCCTTAGTGCTCTGCTTTGTTTGGAGGCTGTTAGCGGACAGCAGCACACACAGCGGGAAGGTGCGCGCTGGCCAGCTAAAATTCTCGGCAGATTGAAGCGCAAGCGAGGCACCTGCTCGCAGTTTGTCCCGGGCATGGGAAGCAGCATGCTGCGTGCCCAGAAGACATCTCGCTCTGTCCTGCCTGCCACGGGGCTGCTTCTGAGCACGGAGGCATGCCTACAAGCAAGCTGAGATGTGCTTTGCCTAAGAGTGAGCGATGCGGCGAGCAGAACAAGGGATGTGCTGCACAGCTTCCCTTGCAGGCAGATTCCCTCCTGGGGTGCTTACTTCTCTTGCCTTAGTGCCCTGCTTTGTTTGGAGGCTGTTTGCGGACAGCAGCACACACAGCGGGAATGTGCGTGCTGGCCAGCTCCAAGTCTCGGCAGTTTGAAGCGCAAGCGAGGCACCTGCTCGCAGTTTGTCCCGGGCATGGGAAGCAGCATGCTGCGTGAACAGAGTACTTCTCGCACTGACCTGCCTGCCACGGGGCTGCTTCTGAGCATGGAGGCACGCCTACAAGCCAGTTGAGATGGGCTTTGCCTAAGAGTGAGGCAAGCGGCAAGCGGAACAAGGGATGTGCTGCACAGCTTCCCTCGCAGGCAGATTCCCTCCTGGGGCACTTACTTCTCCTGCCTAAGCGCCCTGCTTTGTTTGGAGGCTGTTTGCGGACAGCAGCGCACACAGCGGGAAGGTGCGCGCTGGCCAGCTCCAAGTCTCGGCAGATAGAAGCGCAAGCGAGGCACCTGCTCGCCGTTTGTCCCGGGCATGGGAAGCAGCATGCTGCGTGCCCAGAGTACTTCTCGCACTGTCCTGCCTGCCACGGGGCTGCTTCTGAGCACGGAGGCATGCCTACAAGCAAGCTGAGATGTGCTTTGCCTAAGAGTGAGGGAAGCGGCGAGCAGAACAAGGGATGTGCTGCACAGCTTTCCTTGCAGACAGATTCCCTCCTGGGGCGCTTACTTCTCTTGCCTTAGTGCCCTGCTTTGTTTGGAGGCTGTTTGCGGACAGCAGCACACACAGCGGGAAGGTGCGCGCTGGCCAGCTCCAAGTCTCGGCAGATAGAAGCGCAAGCGAGGCACCTACTTGCGGTTTGTCCGGGCATGGGAAGCAGCATGCTGCGTGCCCAGAGTACTTCTCGCACTGTCCTGCCTGCCACGGGGCTGCTTCTGAGCACGGAGGTATGCATACAAGCCAGCTGAGATGGGCTTTGCCTAAAGAGTGAGGGAAGCGGCGAGCGGAACAAGGGATGTGCTGCACAGCTTCCCTCGCAGGCAGATTCCCTCCCGGGGCGCTTACTTCTCTTGCCTTAGTGCCCTGCTTTGTTTGGAGGCTGTTTGCGGACAGCAGCACACACAGCAGGAAGGTACGCGCTGGTCAGCTCCAAGTCTCAGCAGATAGAAGCGCAAGCGAGGCACCTGCTCGCGGTTTGTCCCGGGCATGGGAAGCAGCATGCTGCGTGCCCAGAAGACATCCCGCACTGTCCTGCCTTCCTCGGGTCTGCTTCTGAGCACGGAGGCACGCCTACAAGCCAGCTGAGATGTGCTTTGCCTAAGAGTGAGGGAAGTGGTGAGCGGAACAAGGGATGTGCTGCACAGCTTCCCTCGCAGGCAGATTCCCTCCTGGGGCACTTACTTCTCTTGCCTTAGTGCTCTGCTTTGTTTGGAGGCTGTTTGCGGACAGCAGCGCACACAGCGGGAAGGTGCGCGCTGGCCAGCTAAAATTCTCGGCAGATTGAAGCGCAAGCGAGGCACCTGCTCGCAGTTTGTCCCGAGCATGGGAAGCAGCATGCTGCGTGCCCAGAGTACTTCTCGCACTGTCCTGCCTGCCACGGGGCTGCTTCTGAGCACGGAGGTATGCATACAAGTCAGCTGAGATGGGCTTTGCCTAAAGAGTGAGGGAAGCGGCGAGCCGAACAAGGGATGTGCTGCACAGCTTCCCTCGCAGGCAGATTCCCTCCTGGGGCGCTTACTTCTCTTGCCTTAGTGCCCTGCTTTGTTTGGAGGCTGTTTGCGGACAGCAGCACACACAGCGGGAAGGTGCGCGCTGGCCAGCTCCAAGTCTCGGCAGATAGAAGGGCAAGCTAGGCACCTGCTCGCAGTTTGTCCCGAGCATGGGAAGCAGCATGCTGCGTGCCCAGAAGACATCTCGCTCTGTCCTGCCTGCCACGGGGCTGCTTCTGAGCACGGAGGCACGCCTACAAGCCAGCTGAGATGGGCTTTGCCTAAGAGTGAGGGAAGTGGCGAGCGGAACAAAAAATGGGCTGCACAGCTTCCCTCGCAGGCAGATTCCCTCCTGCTGTGCCTACTTCTCCTGCCTAAGCGCCCTGCTTTGTTTGGAGGCTGTTTGCGGACAGCAGCACACACAGCGGGAAGGTGCACGCTGGCCAGCTCCAAGTCTCGGCAGATAGAAGCGCAAGCGAGGCACCTGCTCGCAGTTTGTCCGGGAATGGGAAGCAGCATGCTGCGTGCCCAGAGTACTTCTCGCACTGTCCTGCCTGCCACGGGGCTGCTTCTGAGCACGGAGGTATGCATACAAGCCAGCTGAGATGGGCTTTGCCTAAAGAGTGAGGGAAGCGGCGAGCGGAACAAGGGATGTGCTGCACAGCTTCCCTCGCAGGCAGATTCCCTCCTGGGGCACTTACTTCTCTTGCCTTAGTGCCCTGCTTTGTTTGGAGGCTGTTTGCGGACAGGAGCACACACAGCGGGAAGGTGCACGCTGGCCAGCTAAAATTCTCGGCAGATTGAAGCGCAAGCGAGGCACCTGCTCGCAGTTTGTCCCGAGCATGGGAAGCAGCATGCTGCGTGCCCAGAGTACATCTCGCTCTGTCCTGCCTGCCACGGGGTTGCTTCTGAGCACGGAGGCACGCCTACAAGCCAGCTGAGATGGGCTTTGCCTAAGAGTGAGGGAAGTGTCGAGCGGAACAAGGGATGTGCTGCACAGCTTCCCTCGCAGGCAGATTCCCTCCTGGGACGCTGACTTCTCATGCCTTAGTGCCCTGCTTTGTTTGGAGGCTGTTTGCGGACAGCAGCACACACAGCGGGAAGGTGCACGCTGGTCAGCTCCAAGTCTCGGCAGATAGAAGCGCAAGCGAGGCACCTGCTCGCGGTTTGTCCCGGGCATGGGAAGCAGCATGCTGCGTGCCCAGAAGACATCTCGCACTGTCCTTCCTGCCACGGGGCTGCTTCTGAGCACGGAGGCACGCCTACAAGCCAGCTGAGATGTGCTTTGCCTAAGAGTGAGGGAAGTGGCGAGCGGAACAAGGGATGTGCTGCACAGCTTCCCTCGCAGGCAGATTCCCTCCTGGGGCACTTACTTCTCTTGCCTTAGTGCTCTGCTTTGTTTGGAGGCTGTTTGCGGACAGCAGCACACACAGCGGGAAGGTGCGCGCTGGCCAGCTAAAATTCTCGGCAGATTGAAGCGCAAGCGAGGCACCTGCTCGCAGTTTGTCCCGAGCATGGGAAGCAGCATGCTGCGTGCCCAGAAGACATCTCGCTCTGTCCTGCCTGCCACGGGGCTGCTTCTGAGCACGGAGGCATGCCTACAAGCCAGTTGAGATGTGCTTTGCCCAAGAGTGATAGATGCGGCGAGCAGAACAAGGGATGTGCTGCACAGCTTCCCTTGCAGGCAGATTCCCTCCTGGGGTGCTTACTTCTCTTGCCTTAGTGCCCTGCTTTGTTTGGAGGCTGTTTGCGGACAGCAGCACACACAGCGGGAAGGTGCGCGCTGGCCAGCTCCAAGTCTCGGCAGATTGAAGCGCAAGCGAGGCACCTGCTCGCAGTTTGTCCCGGGCATGGGAAGCAGCATGCTGCGTGCCCAGAGTACTTCTCGCACTGTCCTGCCTGCCACGGGGCTGCTTCTGAGCACGGAGGCATGCCTACAAGCAAGCTGAGATGTGCTTTGCCTAAGAGTGAGGGAAGCGGCGAGCAGAACAAGGGATGTGCTGCACAGCTTTCCTTGCAGACAGATTCCCTCCTGGGGCGCTTACTTCTCTTGCCTTAGTGCCCTGCTTTGTTTGGAGGCTGTTTGCGGACAGCAGCACACACAGCGGGAAGGTGCGCGCTGGTCAGCTCCAAGTCTCGGCAGATAGAAGCGGAAGCGAGGCACCTGCTTGCGGTTTGTCCGGGAATGGGAAGCAGCATGCTGCGTGCCCAGAGTACTTCTCGCACTGTCCTGCCTGCCACGGGGCTGCTTCTGAGCACGGAGGCATGCATACAAGCCAGCTGAGATGGGCTTTGCCTAAAGAGTGAGGGAAGCGGCGAGCCGAACAAGGGATGTGCTGCACAGCTTCCCTCGCAGGCAGATTCCCTCCTGGGGCACTTACTTCTCTTGCCTTAGTGCCCTGCTTTGTTTGGAGGCTGTTTGCGGACAGGAGCGCACACAGCGGGAAGGTGCGCGCTGGCCAGCTCCAAGTCTCGGCAGATAGAAGGGCAAGCGAGGCACCTGCTCGCAGTTTGTCCCGAGCATGGGAAGCAGCATGCTGCGTGCCCAGAAGACATCTCGCTCTGTCCTGCCTGCCACGGGGCTGCTTCTGAGCACGGAGGCACGCCTACAAGCCAGCTGAGATGGGCTTTGCCTAAGAGTGAGGGAAGTGTCGAGCGGAACAAGGGATGTGCTGCACAGGTTCCCTCGCAGGCAGATTCCCTAATGGGGTGCTTACTTCTCATGCCTTAGTGCCCTGCTTTGTTTGGAGGCTGTTTGCGGACAGCAGCACACACAGCGGGAAGGTGCACGCTGGCCAGCTAAAATTCTCGGCAGATTGAAGCGCAAGCGAGGCACCTGCTCGCAGTTTGTCCCGGGCATGGGAAGCAGCATGCTGCGTGCCCAGAGTACATCTCGCTCTGTCCTGCCTGCCACGGGGCTGCTTCTGAGCACGGAGGCACGCCTACAAGCCAGCTGAGATGGGCTTTGCCTAAGAGTCAGGGAAGTGGCGAGCGGAACAAGAAATGGGCTGCACAGCTTCCCTCGCAGGCAGATTCCCTCCTGCTGTGCCTACTTCTCCTGCCTAAGCGCCCTGCTTTGTTTGGAGGCTGTTTGCGGACAGCAGCACACACAGCGGGAAGGTGCACGCTGGTCAGCTCCAAGTCTCGGCAGATAGAAGCGCAAGCGAGGCACCTGCTCGCGGTTTGTCCCGGGCATGGGAAGCAGCATGCTGCGTGCCCAGAAGACATCCCGCACTGTCCTGCCTTCCTCGGGTCTGCTTCTGAGCACGGAGGCACGCCTACAAGCCAGCTGAGATGTGCTTTGCCTAAGAGTGAGGGAAGTGGCGAGCGGAACAAGGGATGTGCTGCACAGCTTCCCTCGCAGGCAGATTCCCTCCTGGGGCACTTACTTCTCTTGCCTTAGTGCCCTGCTTTGTTTGGAGGCTGTTTGCGGACAGCAGCACACACAGCGGGAAGGTGCGCGCTGGCCAGCTAAAATTCTCGGCAGATTGAAGCGCAAGCGAGGCACCTGCTCGCAGTTTGTCCCGAGCATGGGAAGCAGCATGCTGCGTGCCCAGAAGACATCTCGCTCTGTCCTGCCTGCCACGGGGCTGCTTCTGAGCACGGAGGCACGCCTACAAGCCAGTTGAGATGGGCTTTGCCTAAGAGTGAGGGAAGTGGCGAGCGGAACAAGAAATGGGCTGCACAGCTTCCCTCGCAGGCAGATTCCCTCCTGCTGTGCCTACTTCTCCTGCCTTAGTGCCCTGCTTTGTTTGGAGGCTGTTTGCGGACAGCAGCACACACAGCGGGAAGGTGCGCTCTGGCCAGCTCCAAGTCTCGGCAGATAGAAGCGCAAGCGAGGCACCTACTTGCGGTTTGTCCGGGAATGGGAAGCAGCATGCTGCGTGCCCAGAGTACTTCTCGCACTGTCCTGCCTGCCACGGGGCTGCTTCTGAGCACGGAGGCATGCCTACAAGCCAGCTGAGATGGGCTTTGCCTAAAGAGTGAGGGAAGCGGCGAGCGGAACAAGGGATGTGCTGCACAGCTTCCCTCGCAGGCAGATTCCCTCCTGGGGCGCTTACTTCTCTTGCCTTAGTGCCCTGCTTTGTTTGGAGGCTGTTTGCGGACAGCAGCACACACAGCGGGAAGGTGCGCGCTGGTCAGCTCCAAGTCTCGGCAGATAGAAGCGCAAGCGAGGCACCTGCTCGCGGTTTGTCCCGGGCATGGGAAGCAGCATGCTGCGTGCCCAGAAGACATCCCGCACTGTCCTGCCTTCCTCGGGTCTGCTTCTGAGCACGGAGGCACGCCTACAAGCCAGCTGAGATGTGCTTTGCCTAAGAGTGAGGGAAGTGGCGAGCGGAACAAGGGATGTGCTGCACAGCTTCCCTCGCAGGCAGATTCCCTCCTGGGGCACTTACTTCTCTTGCCTTAGTGCTCTGCTTTGTTTGGAGGCTGTTTGCGGACAGCAGCACACACAGCGGGAATGTGCGCGCTGGCCAGCTCCAAGTCTCGGCAGTTTGAAGCGCAAGCGAGGCACCTGCTCGCAGTTTG